>NC_054397.1:29356935-29656935 GCF_017976425.1 Toxotes jaculatrix | reverse complement strand
TTTTTTTTTCTTTTTTGAGGACACAGATTTGCTCAAATGGAAGCATGGAGTCAGCGGAACTCCTTTATTACATCAGCAGTGAGAAGGATGGAGACAGAGGGATGGCAAAAGGAATAGGATATTAGAGGGAACGGTGGGGGGAGGAGGGCCGAGAGAAAGTGAGAGGGAGGGGTATGGATTATAGATTTCCAAAAGAGGAAAAAATGAAATATTACTGAAGCCCAGCTGTGCTGCAGCTACAACTCGCTGAGTTGACACATACAGAATCCAAAATTCATCTATCATCATCATCTCACTAGTCAGTGGATTCCAGTCTTATACCGCACATCATTGACAGCCTCTCCTCTCTCCATCTCTCTGGATTTGTCTAAACTTTGTTTCATTTGTCGCATTACACAGATTTGAAATCTCTGTCTTTACTCCTCTGCTCCATCCTGACGTCAGAGAAAAACGTTTTCAGCATGTGCCTCACCATGAATGTGTACATACGCGTGTGTGTTTCACGATTCGTGAGCAGGTGTGTGTGTGTGTGTGTGTGTGTGCATTTAAAATAACCCTATTCCGATTACCATTTGCTGAGTCAGGTCTGAGCCAGCAGATCAACACTCAGACACACACACACTCCAAAAATACAATGATTTCCTCTGGTTATTTGGTTGTAAGATTGTATTTAGAAAATTGGAGCACATTTCTAAGATAAATAAGCTGTTTGAGGACCTGAAATAGATTTTACACAGTGTAAATCATAAAATCTAAAATAAGAGTAACTTCATTTAGTTGACCATGTCAGCACATACACGCACACACCAAACAAACAAGACGATGTTGGACACTTGTGTTTGAACAGGCTTTGCCAGTATTTTGTTATTATTCCTACAACATCACTGCAACAGCCAACTTCAGTATAAATTCAGGCATTAAACACTTGGTTATTCAGTGTTAAAAATGAGGTCGGTGTGTCTTGCTGGTCTGAGGCCTGCTGTGACCTCTGGCCTCCTGTGTCCAAAGTAAAAGAGCTACTTCAAACTTTACATCTACTGTTGATGAAGGTTTTGACTTACTGACCCAGCAAAATGAATGAACTGATCATACAGTATTTTCAAGCTGGATACAGTAGAGCATACTACTTAAAAAGCATACACTCCCACTTCAATCATTTCGCTAAAAGCAAAGGTAAGATGACGAAACATTACCTTGGAAACGCGATTTAAAAGCCTATCAGACTGAAAGATAGCGATTAGCATATTATAGCTCTTTGAGGAAGGATTAGACAGCTCTGAAATTTCACAGCAGTAATAAATTGCTCCGCTACCTTGACACATGACGAGACAGCACAATTAACATGGTGTTCCTGTACATAGCTCATGGTACAGATCTCATTTTCTTTCTTTTTTTTTTTTCATGGCAGACCAAGTGCACATCCAGACCAAAAAACACGCCTTAAAAAATGCAGTAAAAATGTGGTGGGTTGTGGTGTTGGAAGCCTCAGGATGCTTCAGATACTGATGAGAAGATGAAACACAGTCCAGAGGAACACTAGCTGCTAGACATTACGTTTACATACAACCAAACTGCAACAGCTAATACATTTTGGAGGAGATGTACTCGCAGAGTGCATGAAGCATCATGCTTTCTAAGAGCAGTTTGGGTGGATGGTGTTTGTACAAAGTCTATCACACCTGAGAATGAGGTTCATGTCCAGAGTCCTGTGGTCAAGTTTAGGCAACATAAGAACTTTTGTGTTGTTTTCTGTTAATTTCAATGACTTTCAGTGAATCGATAGAAACACTTAAAATGTCAATACGACAATTCTGAGCATTCCATTTGTTTGTTATTGGTTTTCTTGCATGACACACTCTTTAGAGATGAGTGAACTGTGAATCTTCTATTTCTTTTCTTGGGAAAAGCTATAATGCCAAACCATAAGGCAGATAAGATTTAGAATTGAATCCATCACACAGTACCATCAGGGAGGTGTCTGATGGGTCCCAAATTTGCTCTGTGGCATGAAACTGATGGAAACACAAAGCCAAAGTCATAAGGAACTATATTCAGCAACAAGAAGAACAAAGAATTGGTCGGAGACCGCATGAAGAGACAGGACACTGAGACAGATTAGATCCACAGGAGAACTGACCACTGACAACCTGTTGTTGTTTCCAGGGACTTGGAAAAGGTGGTCACACCAAATAATGATTTGATTCAGGTTTTTTTTCTCTTTAATGCTCTTTGTATGAAGTTCAATAATAATAAATAAAAAAATAAAACTAAAAACTATTTCCTGCATTTATAAGGAGTTCAGAGTCTTCAGAGGCTACATCCTGTTGCAGATGAAGGCTTTAATAGGACGAGGACAGCAAACAAGGTCTAAAGCCCATGGATTTTTTTTTTTCCCCTGGCTTTTGACACTCCTGTGTCAAAACAAAGTAAGGCCTAAGGCAATTACATGAATGACCATCCTAGAACATGTACGCATTCGGGCACAGGCTTTCAAATCCAGACACACTCATGCTGCATTACAATTTCCTGTTTCCTCTGTAATCATGAAAATACAATCAGCAATCACAGGATTACTGTTGATACTGAATAAAATGTCCAAAGATCGATGATTCTTTGAAGCTGTAAGACACACTGTTTGGACATGATTTATTAACACTTTTATGGACATTAATCTTCAACAAACATCAGATAAATGGGACCAACTTCAGGTTATTTCCAGAACATTGGAAAGTACTATGTCATGCATGGCCATTTGCTTGCTTTGGTACCAATGCGCCAAGACATTGACTGTTGTCTTGATTCAGTGGGGCTTTTCAGAATGATTGAAAAGAATGGGGGGAGGACAAAGAGAACAACAGCATTACAAGCTCTTTTCCTTTTGGCTGCCCTCTCATGTTGTTCATTTGGTTCTCTTCACTCATTTTCTCTCACTTATTCTCCCCTCATCACTCTTTCTTTGTCTCTTTGCTTCAACTCGTGACAGTTGGTACCTACACGTCTGGCTGAAGTGACTCTTAACCATCAAAGCTGTTTACAGTGCATCATGCTAAGATATAGGTTAAATAAAGGGAGGGTCTTTTCATAATTAAAATAATTTCAGTAATAAATGCTGTATAATCAGCTTTTGGTCACAAGAATATGCTGCAAAAACGCCACAGGCTTCTAGGGAGAAGGAAAATAAAAATCTCAAGTGATGAAATATGTCATAAAGCAAGGCTGAAAAGAATGTCAATTACCACCAGAATGCTCTCTGCAAGTCTGATGACTTCGGCCAGAAACGCACAAAAATACAACAAAGTAGAGAGAAAAAAAAACGTTGCCAGACAATTTCATTCACCACAATTAAATGCTATTCACAATGACTTCTTCAAATTCAAAGGCACAATGTGTTTGAGGCTGCAAATCATCATTGTAGTTACCCAAACACAAAAAGCAAACTGGAGAAATTAATTTAAAAAAAAAAAAAAAAAAAAAAAGGCTGGTGGACAAAATGAATCCATTCAGTTTATGCATGAACTTTAGCTGACAAAATAAAACTGGGGTTTGAATCGCAGACAGTCCAGCAATGAGGCCGTTGGACAGGTATGTTGGCTGATAGGCACGACAAAGGAAAAAGGTCTTGACAACATAAGCTATATTGTGAGCTTTCTAAAGGTGTGTGGAAAGATTTAGTTTACGGCATAGTTTTCTTCTAATGAGCAACAAATGTGTCATTGTGTAACTACTATAAAAGCTATGCTTTATGTTACATGGCATTGCGTCTGTCTAATTACAGCCTGTGTTAGTAGCATTAAATGTGCTGTCTTTTAGAGCATGGTGTGTAGAATATTTTGGATCCGATATGGCAGACATGTTTTTGATTTCTAATTAGACCATGATCTTGTTAAATAGTATCTAATAATGTATTAGGATTTCCTAATTGGTTTCTAATTAGAGTACAATTTGGTATAATAGTGTGTATAGTGTGTTTTGGATCTAATACAGACATATATGCTGTTGCTAATTACACATACTTGAGGTGTATAGTGTCCAATTAGGATATGACTGTTTGTTTACTATCTAATAAAGAACATATTATTTATTGTTTAATGTGATACAAAGTAGGGCTTGTTATGACTTATTAGTGTACTGTAAAATAAAGTGCAACCTCTATGCGCTTTTTTTTTTTTTTTCAACTGTGTAATTGCAGCTTAAGGTTGTTTACTGTAGTTTACAGTCTAAACAGTAGTTATAAAATAGTGTGATGCATTTGGTCATGTTGTAGGTTCTGCTTTCACTTCATCCCTTTTTATTTCTGGCAGTTTAATGGTTTAAGTCACAAACACTCACCAAACAACAAACACCTAACCACGGGTCATAATGAGCTGCTTTCAGAGACGACCCGTGTGGGTCAGTCTCCATTTAGCACATGAATGTGAACACAGGGCATCTCACTCTGCACACTGTAGCTCAGACATCCCAGTCACGTAACAAGGAGCAGAAGGTCTTTGACTGGAGAGGAACTATATATAGGAACTATATATAAATATAAATAAATTATATTTATGTTATGTTGCTGTTTGCTTTATCTGACCATAATGCTGTCTGTCTGGCTGTTTTTCCAGTATATGAAGAAAAAAAAAACCCAGAAAAGGAAAGGTGAGAGAATGTATGAATGTTTCCTATTTCCTTTTATTTCACCTTGAAATTGCACTTGGACCATCCTTGAATGTGTCCTAATTCCTTTTGGAACCTCATATGTCATCTCCAACCGAAGACAAAGCAGCTGTGGCAAAGGTTGGTTAGAGTATTTTTCTAAATGGACTCCCATAAAAATCCCTTTTGAGAGGGACAGTTTCTCCAGAAATCCAGGTTAATAGTACCACACACACAGGTGGTTTCAACCTTCCCATTGATATTTCCAACAACATGGTTTGAATCTAAAGCCGTCAAGTGAAGCTTAAACAAAACCTGTATATTTTGAAATGAACCTTTGAATGGGGGCTTACCGGGTTGTTCCACATCAAAAATGTCTCCCAAAAAAATCTCTGAGGTCTGACAAGTCAACTTGATCAAGTTTCCCACAAATGCACCTACCTACGTACAATGCCTCATCAGCAGTATTTGGCCAAAGGGTTAAAAAAACATTTTCTACCAGTGATAGATAAGCATTGAAAGTGGAACAACACACTAAATAAAAAAAAAATAAAACGGTTGCTGGAAACAGTTGTCCACACAGTACTGTCTGTGTGTCAGGGTCTGATGATCTCAAGTTTAAAAAAAAAGAAAAAAAAAAAAGAAAAAAGATGTTAGTCTTAACTTTAGAAAGTGCTGTCTGGTTTATTCAAAGAGAAATCAACACTGTGACCCTCACCCACTGTTTAAACAGCATGTGACGATGTAGCCTCTATTACATTCTTGGGTCAGTGTTGTTGTTGTTTGCTGGTGTGCTCTGTCTCATTACCCTGAATAACTACCCAGGCATAGACAATGTGATGCTGATGTAGTCGAGCTGGAACTACCTGCATATGAAGCCAGATAGCCATCTGGAACCAATCCCAGCCGACTTTGAACGGGAGGCAGGGTATACCCTGAACAGTTCTCCAGTCTATCACAGGACTGACTGAAGACAATGTATATTAAGGATTTTTTTAAATGAAAATTTTTATTTCTGTTTTGTTTTCAAAACCCCAATATTGTCCCAAGTCAGTCTGAACTGACCGGCACCAAAGGTCCAAAAAAGGGAACATAATAAAAGGGTACAACACTTTGGATGAGAAATAAGACAAGAACACAACAAAGAAAAACTGGATCTCTTCACACTTCCTTTACCTCATATTTGCTTTCAACCATGGCCATGAAATTTGACATTTAGAAAATCAATTACAACAGTGGACCATTATGAGAAGACTTAATCATTTCTACAACTCTACACCAGATGTTCTACCCCCCTCCCCCCCCACCAAAAATAAAATAAAGATATTATAACCAACTAACCCTAAAATCATCATCTATGCTACACTTTCTCAGCAAACTTGGACATCTGACAGTGAGCACTGTGGCATTTGCATCATGTCAACACTGGTGATTCTGCGTCTGTTTACTCATTGTATTTGACAACCACTCCTTTAAACAAGCATAAGTAATAATCAAGCATCATTTTATTTTTCTTTCATGTGATATTGTTTCTCAAACACAAACAACAGCAGGTCTGCATCGCACTTCGGCCAAAGGAAAAACACTAGATATTTCTTTTTTTTAAACACGGTGAGCTTTGTTGTGGAGGAAAACTGCTTTGGAAAATAGCGGTAGCTTTACAGGGATGGACACAGTAACATGGACACCTGTGCAGTGCATTGCAATGTAATGTAACGTAATGTAATGTAATGTAATGTAATGTAATGTAATGCAGCAGCCTTACAATAAATATTACACTGACATGGAAACAATATCTCAGGTTTTAAAGCTGAAGCTAAAATGAGCACACAGAAGGAACCAGAGGAAATAATAAATTAATAAGAAGAGAGAAGGACAAGAGAGTTCAAGAAGAGGTGAGGAGAATCATGAGGACAGGCATGGAAAACAAAATAGCAGGAGGACAGGAGAGCGAGATTTAAAAAGGCAAATGAAAAAAGTGAAAATAAGTGAGAAGTAAAGGAGAAAAGGGAGATGAAGAACAGGATGAATAAAAGATGGAAGATGAAAAAGTAAAGGTAAAAAGGAAGGGGGAGGTCTGTTGAGAGAGGAGAAGAGGAGATACGAGTAAAAGCTCATATAAGAAAAAGAAATAAAAGGAAAGGTAATGTGAGAGGAAGTGAAATGAGATGAAGAGAAGATGAGAAAAAAACCACGAGCAATGTCAAGAAAAGAAGAGAAGACAAAGACGACGATGTACGATAATGAAATAAGACAAAAGCAAAGTGAAATGAGGAGTAAGCAAACACAATGACAGAGAACTGGTGATGAGTGAAGACAAACAGGAGATGGGAAGGAGGGGAAGCAGCCGAGCGTGGATAATGTGTTGGCAGCAGAGAGAGAAGGAGGGAGCAGAAGGCTTGTAAATGTTGGATGAGAGAAGTATACATGGCACTGTGACTCACTGGAGCTGCCCCAGCACTTGTGAGGGCAAGTGCTTTACACTCACACTCACACTCACACTCATGCACACACACAGAGGTGTAGTGCTATTTATTTAAGTACCAGAGTGCACCTGTGACGTGTGCAAGTTGTGCCCTGTTTGGAAGGTTATGTAACTTGTGTTCATATGGTGGCAAGTTTACATACATCGGTCAACTATAACTGAGAGAGGATCAAATGTTAGACTGACTTTAGGAACGGTTTCATGATGATGTGTCAGTCAAAGATCAGCTGAGCAGCATTAGATGATACCATGGCTGTAGTAGGTTGTTATTATTGCCACATTACGCATCACAGGCGAATGAACTCAAGTAGTTCGTGTTTGACTGATTTCATTTACTTGATTGTGCAGAGTGAATGAAGCCTCATTGGAAACATCCACCCTGAGGGACAGTGTGAGAGGTCAGAGGTCAAGCTCAGCTCACAGACTATGAAAACGTAGCCAAGCAAAGCTTTGATCTCCAGCAGCTGTGGATGCAGCACAAGCTGTCCAGGTTTAATAGACTGTTTTTTTTTTAATATTTCTGTGCAAGTGCATCACAAATGGGATGAATGAAAGAAAGGATGTTTTGTTGCCTTCACTAGTTAACAATAGTAGTAGTAGTAGAATATATCATTTAATTCACATTTTTTGGATGTTACTCAATGCATGATTTCATGCTCTTATTGGTCAAACAGCCTGCTGATGTGAATGTGTCCAATCTGTCCATTAGACTAAATTAAAAGGGTCACATAATTGTTCTTGTGCTGAGTGATAGATGTTTGAGGCTGATTGTTAAGTTGCAAAAACCTAAAAATCAAATATTATTTACATAACAACTTATCATTTACACATCACTGCCCATCAGCAGTAATATTAGGTATTTGATTGTCTTTGCCTTCCTCCCAGTCTCTGATTTCAATACACTGTGAAAATCATCTTGCAGAAAGCAAAGTAATCAATCAGAGTGAATTATGCATGGTTTCATTTTTTTTTGATGAAGTTACAGTATCTTTTTTATGTTAATGCTGTTCAAAGCATTGACTCATTTGAAAGTCTTCCCGCTGACTAACAATCTGGTGGGTTCATGTGTTAGAGTCAAATCTATGTATTGACTCCAACACTGAGAGTTAGCTGTGAGCAGGGTTGCACTGGTGAGCTCTGCTGTGGGAAAATCAAACCCAGAAGACTAAATAAATGAGCAAATATAGAGCTGGTGAAAAAGAGGAGAACCACTTCTTACATTAAACTGTTGTTGTACTTTTATCATTTTAACGGGTGTAATGTAAAACCATGAATTCAATGCGTGGTTATCCCAGTAATACAGATATGTATACAAATACATACAATAAAACTGCAGAGAGCAACCAACGGCTAAGCTAAACCTGAAGCTTTGAGGAAGCTGGAGAAAGATCTGAGGCATGTGAGTAAATTAATGCTGTTTGCAATGAATTCCAACAGTGACCAGTTTACACAGTGGGAGATTAGTATTGGAACATATGCAGAGACTCCTCTGCTCCTTTCTTTCTTCCATCCATCGGATCAATACACTCCAATCACTAATGTTTTTGCCAAAACATAACTCAATACACTGCTCCTGTCTCAGTCCATTCACAGGACCATGTTGGCCTCACTGGTGGGCCACAGACGTTGGTTCCGTGCCACTTTTCAGATACTGTTAGCGAGACAACGTCGTTATTCTAAAATCAGGATCAGAGCAGCAAATTGGAAATGTCTTGAAGTGACTGCTGGTTAACATGCATCTTAATGGGCTGAGTTTCAGTCACTGTTTTGTACTTGATCCATTGACTGACACAGAAACAGAGAGACATGTCAATGAGAACAGATTTACTGTGAGCTCAGCTGAATTCAGTGACTGTATATGTAAGCACAGAGAGGAGGAGGCTAACAGATAAAGGATGGTCCAGCCTTAGAGTTTTGACTTAGCCTTGTTTTTTTAAATCTGTTTCTTGTTAGTTTCCCAGTTTTATGGAAGAGGCGCATCCCTAAATCTATTTACAGTTCAGGAGTTATTTTCTGCTCATGTAAATGTGCAGTGTGACATGCCTCCCTCTTTCTCCCCCACTGATTCTTGTGAACACAGCACACCCGACAAGTGCTTTTTTTTTTCCTTCCCCTCATTGGGCAGGTAAAATATTTATGAGTGTATTTTAACCTCTGGCTGACCCCAGTGCAGCATTACAAGGGGCTTCTTGGAAAGTTCCCAGGGAGGTTGAGAGACACTGACTGATATACTGTAGAGAGAAAGAGTGAGAGAGATTTATTTATTTGTTTTAACAATGTCTGACATGTCCTCAGGTTTTTTTTTTGAATGATACTGCAGATGTTCGAATATGATGGAGGGAAAATGTTTGAATCGAAGCTGCAGCATGGGCACGAAATATAAAAGTAAGGTGATCCTTAGACCGTGCATGCGTAAAGGAAGCCACAAATGGATGCACCTGTGTAGTCACACATGCGTGAGTACTGTCTCTTGCATGCATCCATCCATTTTCATCTGTGTGTGTTCTGCATACGTGCCTGCCTTAATTTCAGCCAGCCAAGCATAGCTGTCAGTGCACTCAATGCCTCTTAGTTTTTCCCTGCTATTTTCTGTCCTTGTTTTCTCTTTTCCTGCCCGTTTTTCATTCCCCTGTCAGTATCTCTCATGTCTCGCCTGCCAGTGTTACTGTTCTATTGACAGGTCATAATTTTACACCCCAGCAGTTGTTTATCTGCTACTTACATGACTGAGTAATAGCTGGGGAAGAGAAAGGTTCCCTAACATCTTAATTATGTCTTCTGTCACTTTGTTTAAGGAAAATAAACCAACCCGTCTTCTTCTTCTTTTTCTTTTTCTTTTTCTTCTTCTTCTTCTTCTTCTTCACATGATGTTTTTTTTCTTTCTTTTTTTTCATGTGCTCTTTGTGTTGCTCTTACACATATCTGGTATTGTCTCCTAGAAACTGAAGGTTTTTTGTAAATTTGAGGGTAACGGTGGTTCTCACCCAAATCCCTTTTTCAGAATAATCAAAGTAATTTGTTCTGAAACATGCTGTGGCCCTCAGTTAATAAGTGGTTGTGTTGTTTATTTTGTCAGTTAGAAGCTGTGCTTACATTAGAAGTTGTGGTTTAAACTGATACAACATCTGAAGAATGGCACAGGCTAAAAAAAAAAAAACATGATCCCTAAACCTCTGCTCCAGAAACAAAGTCACTGTGCATGAGTGGATGTTTATCACTTCATTAATTTTCCTTAAAACAAACTTTAAACTACTTTTCGCTCAGGTGGGTGAGGTTTTTGAAACTTGGCTGTGATTGGCCCGATGAGCCCAGTCCTGGAACACGCACACAACACGCTGTCATGTGACATGTACACGGAGAGGGCCAGTAAAAACTTTCTGGATTTTTTGACGGTCCACTGGCCCACCGATTCAGCGACCCTCTGGGATTTGTCCTGAAACGGCCGATGACCAGTCCGACTATAAAGCCAGAGGTTCAGTTCAGAGTGCTCAGCTTAGGCAGCAGCTGCACACAAAGGGATAATAAATGAAACTAACTAAGTCCCCAGCTAACTAAGACACCACCTGTACATGAAAATCAGCTGATCTGTGAAATACAAGAATTCTGGAAGCTTTGAAACAGAAAATTATATAAAACTATAGACATGACAAAGGAAAATACTTTTAAATCTATAAACTTGACAGTGAACTTCTTTAACTTGATAATATCAACATACCTGGAGGGTGTCCCACAGTAACTGGATTCACCCAACGACTGGCATAAAACAGCAAAAAGAAAACCAATCAGGTCAAATCATCCACATCCACTAATCAACACTTCCCGGTTAAGACGTCATAGCTCTGAACCTTCTCCACAGCTGCAGTCAGAGCCTCCACACTGGCCTGCAATTGGTCAGAATTGAGTGAGCAGTGTGTTCTGACTTGAGAAGCCACATGTCCTGCTCAGAGTGCATTGACTAACACGTATCAGGAAGCAGAGCTGGAGAATGACTGCTGCAGAGTTTTTAGCACTGAGTGGAACTGCAGGGCTCAGCCATGGTGGACAGACATATGCAAATGTGTCCAACCTCAGGGCCCACTGGTGTGTGTGTGTGTGTGTGTTTGTGTGTTTGTGTGTGTGTGTGTGTGTGTGTGTGTGTGTTGAAAGTGTCAGGGGCTGAGATTGTAGTGTGCAGGCAGACCATTGACGCATGTCCAAACCTCGGCCACTGTCTTTCTCATCTCAGACACACACTCACACACACACACACACACATATATGCATGCACACTGGTCTCTGACACATCCCTGAGGCCGATCAGTCCATTCTACAGGCTCTCCAGTGAGCCATAGCTTTTACATATATTAAAATGAGCCTTGGGTACAGAGCTGCCCCTGAAGACCCGCTACTCTCAGTCACAGTGCACACACACACACACACACACACAGACGCACCGAGGATACACAGTATATACACATTCGCTAGAAAGCCACAGTGTTCTGTGTTTGTGAGGACAGGAATGTAGAGGAAGCAGCAGACCATATCTGAGGCACCACTGCTCTCTTCTTCTTTTTTCACTGAAACTTTTTTTTTTTTTTCACTTCAAGGGATTCTTTAACTTTCTTCACCTCTGGGAGCCCAAATATAAGAATGTGGACTTTTGCTGGGACCCAAACTCTTACAAAACATTATTACTTTTACCAGCTGGATAAAACTGCTAAAACCAGTCCAACAGGACTTTACTGGACTTGAAGTGAAAGTCTGAACCAACATTCAGTCAATAGAGCAGGCGTGGAAAATAATTTAAAAATAAATGAAAATCAGAAATCTACTGCTGCTGCTGCTTACACATTCAACACAACTAAAGTCAAAAACCTCCTAGCACTGTTTATATTTTCTGTGTAAAATGTACCAAATTGTATAGCTCTAGAAATATCTAAGACAGTTCTAAAGACATTACCCTTGTATATTTACTTTATGAACTACAATAGTTCAATTCAGTTTTTCAATTCAGTTCAATTTTATTTATATAGCGCCTTCCACAATCAAAATTGTCTCAAAGCGCTTTACAGAGAACCAGAGCCTGACCCCAGAGCAAGCACTTAGGGAGACAGTGGCAAGGAAAAACTCCCTTTTAACAGGAAGAAACCTTGAGCAGAACCTGGCTCAGATGATGGCCGGGCTGGGTGAAAGGAGGAAAAGGAGGAAGATAGGACAGCTAGGAATGGAGGAGAGGAGGAGAAGGACATAAACAGGCTTAAAACTCTAAAGTTAATAAAATAGAACAAAAGTTGTTTTTCAAGACTTAAAATTAAAGTTTTGCTTTGTTGACGACTCTGTAATATTTTTTTTTCGAATTGATTAAAGCTACATATTGAGAAAATAAGGCATGTGACAGCGCAAGAGTCCAGAGAAAAGGACAACTTAGTCATCATTTTAGGTACCAACTTGTGGTATGGTATTATTCAAATGCATTGCTGCACCCAGGTGTGTATAACTAAGTAACCAAGGCTCAGCTTCAGGGAGCCTTAGGACCCCAAGGGCCCACAAAAAAATCCCATCACTGCAGTTGTTTCAGAGGGAAAACTGCAGCTGAAGAAAGGAGTGTTTAGACAGGTGGTTCTGAGTGTGTGAAGTGAAATATTTCAAATCATTCAGAGTAAAGCACATTTAGTGTTTCCCAGAAAAATAGCACTAATGAAAATTGTTCTAATTCTTCAGTCACTCATTATTAGAACCGCATGAAAGAGAGGGTCGAAGAGGATGATTACTGTGAATTGAAACGGCACTTAAACTGACCCAAAGACACATGAACTGCAATATAAATAAATAAATGAATGAATGAATGAATGTAAAGATGTAAGTGAAACAGGGAGAAGAAACTGTGAGAGAGACAGCTATGTCAGTGCAGGAGCATCAAACATCAACTAGCCTATACTCTTTATCATTTCTCAGTTGGTGGATTTGTTCTTGTGGCATCAGTGGACACTTGCAGTTAAATTCATATCCCAAGTTATGATGAGTTTTCAAACAGAAAGAGCACTTACCAGAAATATCCGTCTCAGGTGATGGCTTGAAGTCGACTTTATCATCTGAGGATCTGAAAGTGGAACAGGAGACACGAAACTGTCAATAGATTCACTATAATATTGAAGAAACAGAAACATGTGCTCGATTCATATGAAAGTGTAATAAGGGAGGTGTTTGGAAAAGGAGAGGAAATTCTCAGCGATGCCTCTCATCACTGAGTGGGTTGTCTGAAAGTGCGAGAAGGGAAGAATGAAAAACGTAGACAAGGAGAAGAAGAAGAAGAAGCTCTTAGACGAGTTATTTCACAATCATTTATCTATTCACCAGATTCACAGAAAAACTCCATTTTCAACCTGAAGGCCAAATTCACACAATCAGCCCCATACAGTACAAGTGTGACACAGAACACAAGAAAAAGAAACGTCTGTGTCTTGATCTAAGTGTACATAAGGACCAGATCAGAAAATGGAACTCATCATCCAAAGGAAGGAATATTTTATCCTTGACCATATTTAAAAAAAAAAAAAAAAAAAAAACGAGAGCAGCCTCTTAATACACAACTACTGAGTCAGTAATTACTGCAAATCCTCCAAAGACTTCATTAATAACCAAGTGTCTTTACTGCTTTACTATAAAAAAAAAAAAAAAAAAAAAAAAAAAAAAAGATTTAATTACCTCTGAACCATGGCATAAACATGTTTGGCTTGAAAGCAGATTTACTGTGTTCAGGTGCTTATTTTTTTTTCAGAACTGGGCCAATGCATTATGAAAGTGTGTTGCTAGACAACTATGACAATCAGCTGGATCCAGCTGATAAAGGGATGAGGGATGTCACTCCATCACAGAGTTTCAAAAGGTTGCGTACTGTAAATTCTCAAATAAAAGCTGCAGCAGACAGATAAGGCCGCTCACACTGATGCAGGGTGGACACACCTCCAGCACTAATGTGTACAGCTCTAATTCCATCAGTGCAACAGCATCGCACTCACGTCATGCGCACCGCTGTGAGCTTCTCTGTTTAACAGAAACACTGCCACTGTTCTATGACTGTTTCAAATAGATTCACCCTTGTGCCAATTCCGACACTGCTCAGATACCATCAATGAACCGCAACGTTTCCTCACATTAAAAGTCCAGATGATGGACAGTGTCCACATGCTCTCTCTCCTCCATGGTTGTTACAGCAAAATAAGCACCCAAAGGACAAAGAGAACCTTCTTAGTAGTTTACAGCAATGTTTTGACCTTACCAAGTAATAATAATAAAAAAAAGATATGATTGATATGAGCCAGGTCCTGTTTGGATGAACAACTGTGCAGTGATACAGGAATCAACAAAACAAAACACAAACTGGCTGTTGTTTACATTTGGTCATCAAGCATCATTACTTTGGGAACAAACTGCTCAGATTTTAATTCTCTCTGTTTTAACTTTTAAATGTACAGTGGTGGAAAAAAGTTTTCGGACACCCCATGCATTTGTGATGTATTGCATTATCACTCTTAAGTTTCCAAGTGCAATTTGTTTTTGTACAGTCACAGTCACAATACTAAACCAATCCTAAAATCAGCCATTAAAAACGTAAAATTGATTAGCTCCGTAAAAATACTTAAGAAATCCCACTCATGAAGATCATCCTTTTTTTATTGAAGACTATTTTTGTTTTTGTAGGGTTGTTGTTAGGGTTTTGTGCCTATATAAAGCCAGCGCATTTGAAAGTTCTTCAGATCAAAAATGGCTAAAACAAGGAACTCAACACAAGAAACACGCCTAAAGATAAAGATTCTCAGCCAGGAAGGGTACAGCTGCCGCCAGATAGCCAGAAAGTGCAGATGCAGTCCTTCAGCAGTTGGATACACACTGCAGAAATATAGACAAACAAACAGCTTGGAAGACAAACCAAGATCTGGGGGTCCAAGAGTGTCTTCAGTGAGAAATGACTGCATCCTGATCCACATGTGCAGGGAAAACCGCCGAATGACATCACGTGAGCTTAAGCAACAGTGGTCAAACCAAACTGGTGTCCAGTGTTCCACCCACACTGTACGTGGCCAACTCCTACATCATGGCTTAATGTCCTGCAAGGCTGTTAAGAAGCCCCTGATCAACGAGAGGCAGAGATTAGCTCGGCACCGCTGGGCCCAAGCACACAAGGACTGGACAGCCAGGAACTGGAAGAAGATGGTGGTTCGATGAGTCCAGTTTCCAGCTTAATGCTCCTCATGCTAATCTGAGGGTACGCAGAAGGCCAGGTGAGGCATTATCTCCAGCATGTACAATACCTACTGTCAAGCATGGTGGAGGCAGTATCATAGTTTGGAGATGTATGAGTGCTGCTGGCATTGGTCACCTCACTGTCTGTGATGGCACATTGAACTCTGCTAAGTTTTGTACCATTCGGGAAAACCCACATGCTCCCTTCTGCACATGCGCTGTTCCGTCGAGGTCGAAACTGGATGTTTCAGCAAGATAATGCCTCTTGCCACGTATCCAGGTCAAGTAGAATTTGGCTGCAGGAGCACAATATCCAGGTGTTAGAGTGGCCAGTTCAATTGAAAAAAATTGAAATCCATTGAAAATCTTTGGTGGATTATCAAAAGGTCTGTTTCAATGCGGAAACCAAAGAATTTGAAAGAATTAAAAACAGTAATTGAAGAAGAATGGGAGAAGATTACCCCTCAACAGTGTGAAAGGCTCGTGGAGAACATGCCAGCCAGGATTAAAGCGCTACTGCGTGCTAATGGCAGGAGTACTAAATATGAATTTTGTTATGTGATGCTTTATTTATATTTGTTCAGTTTTGAAGACATTCTTTGCTATTTGTTAACTTTGATACCGACAATGTTGAGAACTGACATGTTGACACCATGAAGAATTTACTTTTGCTATTTTTTTTCTTGATAACAATAGACAAAAGAAATGATTTGTTTTGTTTTGTTTGTGTCTGTCTGATGCAGCCACACCTTGTAAAATCCCAAAAAGATTTTTCTGCAAATATTTCATGATAATATTTGAGATTGTGTAAAATTTTAAGGATGTCCGAAAACTTTTTTCCACCACTGTAGATAGAAAACTGTGTCTTTAAAAAGTTCTGTACATTTTGTTTTTATATTATTTTATCACATTTTTAAAGCTATTTTTAAACACTGAAATGTTTTGGAGGACATTTAATGTTGATGGGATAAATTTCTTTATCAAGGTCCAGAAAAGGAATTACTTAAATCCAACAATCGAGGGTAACTGGACTTGGTTGTGGACCCTCAAGACATTTCAGCTCTCATCCAGGAGTCTTCTTCAGTTCTGACATCAACAGAATCAGAATCAACACAATTTCAGTTGTTTTACTTCAAAATCTGATGTTCAAAATCTCCTGGCAGTTAAAGCTTGGTCACGAAGAAGATGCACTTTTTAAATATTTTGCCAAAACAATAATTTTTCCTAAATGTTAGCGAAGCGTTTCAATTGCTGAAATCTAACCAGACCTGAGACGTGTGATGTGAACTGCCCTGAACCCCCGATGTCTGGTGTCCTGTACTTTAGTAACTAATAATTGATAAATGAGGCCCACAGTGTCAGAGAGGCTATGTTGATCTGCAGAAGATGACACATCATTCTTCAGAGTGCACGGCTGTGGGCTGGCAGGAGTGACAGGTTTACATGCACACGAATACACACATACACACCCACAAAAAAAAAAAAACACAACCCCCACCCCCACACATACACGTCTGCATTTTTTAAAATGACTGAGTGAAGATAAAAATCCACTGGGCATAGTTCTTATTCATAATTCACACTCTGAGGTCACACTATCTACCCTGACACCCTGCCCCTCCCCACACACACACACACACCCCTCTACCTCACCCAACTTGAACTTCTGAACTCAGCATTCCCTTTCCACAAAGTGAGGGCAATCAAAGTGCACCGCTGTTGTTTCTGAGTGTCTCCAACACGGAAAGCGTGAAGCACGGAGAGACAAAAAAAGAGAGGGAAAGACAGGCAGAGAGAGAGAGAGAGAGGGAGAGAGGGAGAGAGGGAGGAGTCTACCTGTGTTGTGGGGTGATCGAGGTCAAAAGGTTGTCATTGCCAAAAGCTGCTAATGGAACACAGAGTATGTGAACATAGCACCTTGTGGCGCTTGTGAAACTGGAGTAAACTAAACAGAGCTGCAGACACAAGTTGAC
Organism: Toxotes jaculatrix; assembly: GCF_017976425.1. NCBI lineage: Eukaryota > Metazoa > Chordata > Actinopteri > Toxotidae > Toxotes > Toxotes jaculatrix. The sequence continues at coordinate 29,639,619 of NC_054397.1, read as the reverse complement.
TTCAGGTCGGGTAAAAAAAAAAAAAGCAGGTTTGGGTTGGTTAAGAAATGTTCCAAGCAAAAGTCCTGCTGCTAAAAGAAAAGTAACTTTTTATTCAGTAGGTGGACTGAAAATTGATCCATCCAAAAAAAAACCCCCAAAAAAACGAATGCATGTCACAGTGAACTTGCAGTGCTGTGGCATGATCTTGCCTTCAATAAATAGTAATAATTTATTGAAGGCAATTCTGGCCCATAGAACTGAAGACACATGAATACAGACAAGATAAAAAGAATAATAAACATCATGTGGTGTGTGGTCTTACACTGTGAGCCCAGTAGTAGCTGAATGAATATATCTGCATCTGAGTGGAGAAGTATGTTGACCGTGTGATTTGTAGATGTGTCTGGGCACTGTACAAATGTGTTAGATGACTTTCTCCTTTGGGCATCAGATGTTTAGTTGGTCACAAACATCTCTCTGGCTCTGCATCAGCCAGGCTGGGTACACAACATCGTAGGCTACTCATAGTCTGCCTGGAACAGTTTTTGTGTACTGGAATCAGGGATGTGATACAACAATAAAGTATTAAAGAACTAAAAATAACCTAGAAAAATTAAATCACTGAATCACTGCACATACTTTTTGTATAAGTTGGGTTTAAACCTTCGTAAATAAGATGTGTCTGTTCACTCATCCATCTCTTTCAGAAAAGCTTTATGTTCATCACTTGTTTTTTTTTAAATGTTGAACTTCTTCCTCTTTGTTGTTCACATAAGCATTTCAGTCAAAGTTAACAGTTAACATCAATCATTCACACAGGATACGCTATGTTACTTCAGAGCTTAGCCACTTTCTTTTCCATTATGTTTTGACTCCACCTCAAGAAGGGTCAGAGGTCAGCCTGCAGAGCAGCCAACCTGCAGCTGATGTGGAGCCTGTGTCTCGTCGAGCCCACTTCACCAGGTTGGACATCATCCAGTTTGTCTCAGCGGAGCAGTGTAGTTTCAACATCAGCTCTCACACAGATAAGTAATAATGAAGCAGCGCATAGTTAACCAGCTTCACCGCAGCTCTTCCTGGCACTGAAACAGCATTAACTCCTCATTTGTCAGTTAGCACTCCTGCTTTCCCCCATCGAGGCTCGTTGGCTGCGGTCTTGCTATGTTAGTGGGCCCCTGTCATTTAACATACAGCTGTTCAGAGTTTATGTGGGAACGACAGCTCTGCCGTTCGCGCTCAGGGTGATCTCAACAATCCGATACAGTGGTGGCCTATTTCAAACAGGCACAGCATCCTGCTGGAGCAGTCACCTACCATAGCACACAGTCTTTCTTATTCTTTTAGCATCCAGTCTATTCATTGCTGCACAGCTGTGAGAGGGTGCATACAAGTACAAATCAAGCACAAATTGCAGATTGCAACATTAATCAGAATTCTCCTAGCAACAAGGCAATCTGCCACTGTGCTTGACTGAAATCCCATGATGGCAACCGCCTAGTCGTTTCTTTATTTAAACCACAGAGTAAATGGATACCAAGATTTGGCTTGAGGCTTATTTTGACTGCTTTGCACACTGCAACAACTTCTACAAATCTTCATCGTTAGACTTTCAGGAGTGAACCGTAGCGTGTCCTCAGAGCAGAACTAGACTGGCCCTGGGCTAAGATCAATGTCAAATCCTCTCAGATGATGTGAAACCTCAGTGTAAGCTCAGGCAAGAGTCCTGGACTGAGGCCAAAGAGGTTAAAACTGCATCATGCCTGTGTAAACATCAGCTATCAAATAGCTACGCAAGGAGAGGAGAATCTGTTGCTCTACACTATAGGAACAAATTCGTCAATACTGGTAAAAATAACACGAACACCACAAATTATGGTCAAAAGAAATAATTTAACAACTCCCTGGCTCAACAGTGCAGTTGGACACTTTGTCTGGGTATCACATAAACAACTGCAAAAACTCAAAATTCTGTATTGTTTATCTATTGTTTATTGCACATGTAATGGTCAAGTTGTCGATATTAAAGAGACAAAGAATGTGGAGGATCCCTGATCTGGCATACATGTGTCAGAGAGAGAGAGAGGAATCCGAAACATAGCAACCAGAGAGAGAGGATGCAACAAGAGCTCCTGCTTCCTGCAACGTTTGAGATTCAATTAAACAAAGCGTGCATGTTTCAAGCCAATCTGAGAACCTGCCATGAAATCTCAGACCTAGACCAGGACAAAACCACCAAAACAGGACAGACAAAGGGGGAGGAAAGCAACAATAAAGATAAGGAAAGAAAGAAGAAAATGAAGAATTAACTGCAGAACATTACTGATGGGTGGGAATATTTTCACTTAAAGTTCCCATATTATGAAAATGGGTTTTGTGTTTTTTATAAACTTGGAGGTGTAGAAGAAAAGCTGTGAAAGTAAAGACTTGCATTCTTAGTTGCTTAAGATTCTTAAAAACTCATAGCAATTGGCACACACGTCATAACTGGCCAAAATAGCACTATACGTTAACACAGGGGCTGCCACTCCCCCCTTGTGCTTGAAGTGTGAGGGCCCATTCAGTGCTTCTTGCAGTTTTACTTATTATTAGGGCCCTACCCAGGGGGCCTGGGCCGTAAAGGTCCTGTCAAGAAATTAAGGGTTTCTGTAAAGTGCAAGAGGGCTTTTAATTTGAAATGGTTACAGGATGTTTTGAGGTTGTATTAACAGTGTACTGTAGTAACTTTAAAATGGCAAATGGGAGTGGAAAAAAAAACAAGGGAATTAGAAATAAAGACCCGCCTCTGATTCATTCCTCCAGCTCCCACCTCAACAAGATGTCCAATAAGAATTTGATCCAGTTTCTACATCAAAACCAGATAACCAACGGGTGACCAGCAGCTGAGCTGCCGGTGGGAGGGCGACAGAGTGTTAACAAACTTGTGTTTAACTTTGAGTTAAGGACAGAAAGTTTTGTCAGCAGTTGAGTTGAAGAACAAGGACTTCACCATTTGGGCAAAGTCCCAATTTTGTCCCAAAATCTGACTGGGACAGAAAGAAGCCTCCGAAAAATGAGGGGACAATCCAATCAATACTACATTCTGTTAACCTCATTACAGAAGACACAGAGAAAACATTCAGACAGAACTTTAAGTGTTAAACTATTAGACCTTTAAATAAAAGCTGGACCTCTAGCACATCCATGTAAAAAAACATAGCTCAACAATTTCTCTCTGTATATAAAATAAGTAACACAGAGGTAATTTATCCCATTTGGAAAAGTGGACCTAAAACAACTACAACCAGATGGATGAATGGAGTCTAGGTAGTCCTGTGATCCACTACCCAGAGGACATGACCAGTGAAGCAGGGAGGAAGAAATACAGAAGCAAGCTGCTCAGAGTCCTGACCTCCCTGAGACTCTCTGCAGACTCTAAAAGGCAAAGTGACAGAGCAGTAATAACAGACCTGCTGCTCTATACACCCAGGAGCTTGGCGTTGTTCTTTCTGTGAGCAATGTAATGACCTTAAAATGACTGGCAACAAATCCATCCCACAGCTATGTAAAGACACTGCACTGAAATTCAACAACAATCTACACAACACAGGTACAATGATGGTTCAAGGGTCTGAGAAAAAAAAAACTGGAAGAGTTTGAAAGAGACTTCAGCTGGAGGGAAAAAGGCCTCTGAGCCTCCATCAGACTCAAACATTGAGCCTCCAGCTACCAGGGTTACAGTTCCCAGCGCTCCTCCAGCACCAGACCCTCCACCAGCCCACTCTAACAGCCCTCACACACCCAGGACACCAGTGTCACTGCAGCACATTCAGAGAGAAAAAACTGTGGGAGTCTGACACAGCTCAGCAGCTGAAAGATGAAATGAAACTGTTTAAAGAAGAAACTACTGTTGGTCAGTTGAACGAAATATGAATGAGACACAACCTCACAGACTGGACCCAGCAGCCAGTCAGCACCACAGCCCAGTCTCCCCAGTCCTCCACAGACTGGTCCCAGCAGCCAGTCAGCACCACAGGCCAGAGGACCCACTCCTCCACAGGACAACACTGCCCCAAACCCTGCGACAGGACCACCACAGTCAGGTCATGAACACCAGCACACACCACACTGGCCAAAGAAGAGGAGAATGCCATCTGGTACAGCAGCACCCCATCAGAGCCCACCCAACCAGCACCCAGCTAACCAGAGGCCAGCTAACTAAAGCCCAGCCTGGCAGAGCCCCACTCTCTACATTTCAGGCAGGAAGTGGTGCCAGGCCTTGAGAGCACTTATCTGGAGCAGCATACTATGCAGAAGCACCTGACATGGTTCAAACTAGGCCACCCATCTCGGATTCAACCCACCTATGTACAGGCAGTGGTCAACCATTCAGACATCAGAGGGGTTAAGTCAAGTCACATTTATGTATATAACAGAAGGCACTTTTCATATAGAGCAGGTTTACATCATAACCTTTATAATATTATCTACAGACCCAACATTTCCTCCAAGAACAGTACTCTCCAACAGTGGAGAGGAGAAACTCCCTTTGACAGGAGGTGAAAAAAACTCATCTTTAAGATTCTTGGTTAGAACAAAAAAGAAAGTTGTATGTTCCAGTGTATTCCTTATGCCTTTTATTTGCCATTATAATTGATCCATGTTTGTAATGAATTATTCCTGAAATCTGTATCTGCAGGTTCATTGAAACATTCAGGGTCTGAGTTCTTGGGTTTTTGGACAGAAAAGCACAGACCCAGACCCAGAATGCATCTCTAGCATCAAGCATCACAGTATTATCATATTATCAGAAACATGTTACCATGAAAACTTCCTCCATCAGGGTTGGTCTCCTGTTGATGGGGGATTAAAATGCCAGAACAGGATGTGACGCAGTGGATCCCGCAGCCACAGTCCTCTCTGCACCTCACAACTACCACCAGCTACAGACACCACCAAGACCACATTATGAACTAAATGGGGAAAGAGCAAGTGCATCTCTGTACATGCTTAATATACAGAAAACAGAATATATACATTATGCAATTATATTATTACACAATATATATACAGAGTGGAACAAGAGATTCCTGATGATCTGAAACACTGGATGAATCAAAACTAAAATCAAACTTAGTTGCTAACTGGCCCTAAACTGTGAATATAAATTAGCAGAAAATGTTTTTACTGTCAGAAACAGATCCTGACTCAGACTCAGGCTCAGACTCAGAGACCACAGTCTAACAACAGAGAAAGGACATCCTGGACTATCCAGGAAGTCCTGGAGACCAACAAAGGACAGAGACTTCCTCTTAAAATGGGATAAATATAAGATCATCAGAGAGGAAGACTTTCAGAAATTTGATTTGTTCATCCCAAACTTCACAGAGCTGGATGACAGAGAAAAGCAACTGATTCTATTAGAAGAGGAACTGGCAGCAAATGTAGCTGCACATGTGAGTGCATGTCACAAACCGAAGGACACGCAATTAAAAACAACATCACTGAAAATAATTATCTTGACATAGTTTATTGTAAATAGGGAACACACACGCAAAACATGTTCACTTTCTTTTCATTTTCTTACTCTCCCCAGACTATTTTTTTATATCCTGTTTTATTCTGAAATCACCTTCCTCGCACGATCAGTGCAGTTGTACTTCCCGTCTTTGTTTTTGCCCGCCTATGTGGTTGCCTGCCCCGCCCTAATTAGTTTCACCTGTTCCCTATTACCCCTGCCTCCCTTGTGTATTTAAGTCTGTGTGTTCCCCTCAGTCTTTGTCAGTTGGTCTGTGTATTGTCTCTCGTGTTCCTCTCGTGGTTTATCCTGTGTTAGTTCCTGAGTTCACCTGCACATTTTCCCACCTTGTCTGCCAGTGAGACCTACATTTCTTCATTAAAAGCAGGTTTACTGCTTCAGCCTGCCTGTGTTGAAATCCAACTTCTTTTTTTTTTCCTCATCTCATTATTGAATTGTATTATCCTTGATGCTTTGGCAATATTGTTGGCCTGACATTTGTGCCAATAAAACATACTGAATTGAAAAAAAAAATGAGAGAGAGACAGAGAGGGAAAGCGTGACAGAGTGACAGGGACAGGGAAGCAGCAGCAGCATCCCCGGGGATTGTGGTTTCTTGTCTGATTACATATTCTATCCTGACAGACACTGAAGGCTGGATAAGGATTTACTGGACAGTTACAGACAGTAAGACACACATTACATTTTTTTGAAATGTGAGGGCTGTTAACCTGGTTTATTTACAAAAAGATAAACTGCAATCATGTCTAATAAAGTTATCAATAATAATAAACAGAGCATATTTTTTTCTTTATACATAAAGTTAGCAGGTTCTGTTAATAGATCACCCAGCTGTGGTTTCCACGCAGTTTCTGAAAAGCTCTTATATTATTTGATTTTACAAAAATAATTTGATTTAAACTTATTATGTCCATCATCATTTTTTTTACATATTAGTTTATTTATGATACAGTTGTGGTTGAGAAGCTACAGACAGTGATATAGTCACACCTCAGATTTCTTCAAAGAATTGACTTCATTTTTTTTTGTCGTTTTTTTTTTTCTAAAAACTTTATGTAATATTTGCAACTCACATAAAAGCTTGTTAATTAATTTTGATCATCCTAATTTTACTGACATAGTGGTCGAAAATAATTTTATTTTCCCTCCCTATAATGCCAAAAACGGTTTGGTCTGCCACGCTATTGTAAAATTATTGTGCCCAGGCACAATAAAGACACACAGCAGGCCTTGCTCATACTACTGCTCATTCTCATCATTCCTCTAAAGGCCAACACATGGGAAACATCAGTATGTATCCAAGACAAAATAACAACTGTTTGTTAAAGAAACTGCACAAGAAACACAGTTTACTCTGTGTAATTTGTTTCATATGGTTTTACTACACCTACACTGTATTTAGTATGAAAAAGACACAGGGTTTAAGTTAGTGAGCCTCTTCCAGCCATTTCTCAGTAGCTACGATTTTAATATTAAAACATGTAAAACACAGAGGCTGATATTACCCAAGCACATGAAGTGTTATGCCAACACTGAGTGGGTATATTTCCATACAAATGTTGCATAAATTTCCAAATTCTTGTTGGAAGATAAAGTGAATCAGTTTATGTGAATCAGCTATTACTGAGGACGAGGATGGTGATACTGTGTTTTTATCTTGCTCGTCTGTGGCTCTCAGCCCCAACTTTATTAGTTCCTTTTGAAGAGATTCAGCTTTAAAAAAAAAAAAAAAAGACTATATAGTTTTATTAATTTGTTTTATATTAAAAAACAAAACAAACAAAAAAAACAAAAACAAAAAAACGTTCAGTAACTTCCTGAAACAGCTGGGCTCTGTAGTTTTAAGTTAATGTTATTCAAACAATAGAAAATAGTGCATCTATTACCAACAGCGACAGCATGGCTGGTAGTGCTTTCACTTTGTGAGTCAGTGTGTAGGTGTAGTGTGTGTGTTTGTGTGTGTGTCTGTGTGTTGTCATGCCAAAACATGGTACTGGAGACACCCACTACAGCAGGAACTACCAGAGTGGTGGTTTTGACTACTTTGGTGACTGAGATCAAAATGAAGGCAGAGTTTGAAGGTTGGGTTGAATCACTCATGGGTGGTTCAACCCATGAGTACTGAGTACTCATGTAATAATGTAGTAATGAACACTGAGCACTCATTGGTCAGAGTGTCAACATATCGAGTGGCGTCACAGCTGCGTGATCCCATTGTGATGGTCTCTAGCTGGGAACAGTTTTCAGCAGCAGATTAATAGACATTTAGTTTGTGGCGAGTATTTCCAGCAGCAGGATGGTGGATGTGAGTCAAAACAAACTGTAGTGTGTGTGCATGTTGATGTTAATGAGGGAACTTGTCACCTAAGGCAACAGTGTGGCTCATTGATTTGTTTTTAATAGTTTTTGGATAACAACTGAACTGTATGGCACAGAGGAATAGGACAAATTAAGCTTTGGCCACACACACACACACACACACACACACACACACACCTGTCAGTAGGGTACATTTATTGTTGTCATTCTGCAGGTTTTTTTTTTTTTTTTTTTACAAAATGTCACTGCATCTGCTTTCACACATAAAAAAAGGTGAAATGAAGGTTTAGGTGAAATGAAGACTAATTTACCTGTGAGCGTGAGTTCGAAATAGTTGGTTTGTGAGTGTGTGTGTGTGTGTCAGCCCTGTGGTAGGCTGTGTTGGATGGATGCTACCTCTCAGCAACAACATGTTGAGTGCAGGCCTGTGTGATGCTGAACAGGATTTAGATGATGATCGCATAGGTGGATCTTCACATGTTCCTGTTTCATAATTATTTTTTGGTACTGTGTTGTGGATCACGTTGCAGAGGGCAGCTACAGGAGGCTGCGTTGTGGCTCACGCTGCCAAACATAAGATGGAAGGAAGAAGCGAGCGCAGGACGTACAACATAACCACATGAACCAAATTCGAAACCGTATTCAGCTGCATTCATGCACAATTACTTCACAGCAGCCACAGTAATTATTGATGGAGCAAAGGAGGAAGTCAGGTGACTCTGCATAAAGAGTGACAGAGTTTGAGCAGGCTGCACTGGATGGACCCACAAAACATAGCATTTATACACAGAACACCGCTGTTCATTTCCTGTTTGAAAGGAATTTTGAATCTTTTGTTCATGACTGTTCCACAACTTGATAATTATTGTAACCATGACTATGAAGATCTTCTAACCTTAAGGAAGCACTTATTTTAATCCAAACACAATCTTTTCCTAAACCTTACCACATAGTTTCTGTGCTTGTGACCATTCTGTACACTTAACCATGTGTGTATTTTAGGAGATGCTCCTATAGGTATCAGAAAGTACGACAAACGTCCTGTGTGGTCATTTAGGTTGAACGACTCGTTGGTTTAAAGATCTATAGAGATAGTTAACAAAGAATGAGATAAATCATACATGTAACATCTGGTCTCTGCCTCTCCTCCTCTTTCTATCCCTCCATCAGTGCAGCCATCCTAAAATCCATCCATACCTCTAAATAAAGAGGTTAACATGACCGGGCCTGAAGTCTAAATGTAATTACAGAAGTGATTTTTTAGCCCATCCAACCACTAATGTGACAGGCAGCCATTTTCCGCTAGAGTTACACACACCCACACACACACACACACCCAATGCCGTCACACAGGCATACACACCACGTCCTGCAATACACACACACACACACACACACGAGGAAAAAAAACAAAAAAAGAAAAACACATACACAGACAAACTCCCCAGACACTCATAAAATTAGATGGACAGAGATGAGAGGAGGGATGGATAAAAGGTGGTGGTGGGGAGGGTGGGTCAGGGACGACTAAGGAGGGAGGAATTTGATTGTTATTGCTTCCTCTAGGTCTGTACGAGCGGGTGTGTGGCGAATGGGGGTGAGGGTGGTGAGAGACAGAGACAAAGGGAGCGAGATAAAGGAGAAACAATGCGTAGAGACGGACATAAAAAGAGGAAACAGAAAGACAAAGAGAGATGGACAACATCTGCTCCACATGTATTTCACAGTACATGACATGGACACTCTAAAGTAACTGTCTCCATCTTTTCTCGCCTTACACGTTTAGGAGACCAGAGTTACTCAGTCGCTGACAGAAAGTTTATCCCTTCTCATTATTATGTTACTGTGACTTTTTTTAAATGCATTTGTGTTTGTGTGTGTGATGTGTCATTACAGCAACCATTTAGGCTTATTCAGTTCCTTTATTGGTGGATTTAATCATGGTATTAGTTAGGATGTCAAGGAGAATGATTTTCTCTCTGAAATTTGCTGCATCAAATGACCAGTAATCAGTACACGTTTCATTTAGCTTCACTGCTCTAGATATATTTAAGATTTTAATTTGGCTTCTACTTGGAAACACATTCACGAATAGGCTCAAACTGACCAGACATCACTCCGCCTCACCTGATGCACTAAATCTACTGTACATGCTAATCTGGTAGATTTGAAAATGGTTAGAATTACATATAAAATCAACATTAAATTACTATCTGAAAGTGTTCTAAAGTTATTTTAAATTACATAAAGGCAATATACTGGAACATGTTGGGTTTCAAATAGAAGGGTGAGAATTACTATTAAAAAAAAGAAGAAAAAGAAAATTTTGCACAATTTGCAAGTTGAAAATGATAAAGAACAGATATACAATTCAGAATAACATGTTCTCAGTAAGAAATTGTACATCTTTGATGCCATTCGTTTGTGTATTGTATGAAGGGTGGTTGTAATAATCTTTCACATTGTGTCATTGCATTGTATTGTTCTTTACTGTGCTGTTTGTGGTTAGGAACTGCCTGTACTTTATTTATTTTTCCCCCTGTAATTACTTACAGACCAAAATGAACTAGAACTGCAAATAGTTCACTTGTATTGTTGTAAACATATTTACAGGAGTTAAAGTTATTTTTTGTTTCGCAGATTAAAAATTTTTACATGCAAAAAAAAATGGCCTATTATATACTGTTACATATAAAACTGTTTGTGTAAAACAGATATAAAGTAGATGATAAGCTTCAAGATACAGCATTTAAATGCCAGTTACACATTTTACTCCTTTACTAATAATTTAGATCACTGATCCAGTATTATAATAAAATGCAGCATTGAGAAAGGGGCCATTCTGCTTGTACGTATGATATATTTTGGTACATTTTGCAGATCTTTGCTTTTACTGTGGAATGTAGGACGTTTACTTCCAATGACAAATATGGGACACTTCATTTTATTGGTGCTTTAGTTTCTTAATAATTTCTGCAGATGTTTCCAGGAAAGACCTACATAATTTAGCATTAAATATAAGGAAAAGAAATGAAAAAGAAAAGAATTTTTTTTTTAAATTACTATTATTATATTTATTTATTTAAATGAGAACATAGTTCCATGCTTATGTGGCATGAGATGATTTGCAGAGAAATTTCCTTGACAGAATTTGCATGGCTGGAAAAACTGAGATCTATTTAAACCCAAATAAATATGAATTTATTATAGGAAACTTTATTCAGAGACACATTTGGCATTTGTATATATTAAGCTGACCTGCTGCTGACTAAAAGATATGATCAGTACCAAATTCTGTTATCTTTTTTATGAAGTTTCCAATGAATTTTCAGTTACACAACATTTTTTACGAAAATAATTTGGAGAAAATAAAGTGTTACCAAGTGTTTTTACACTGTGCTATTGATACTTGTGTAAAATATGTGAATGCTTCTTCTTCCACTGGTCACAGTAGGGTTGTAAAAAAAAAAAAAAAAAAAAGGAAATAAGAAAGATAGAAAAAAAAACCCAAAAAGAAAACATTTTGGACATGTAAGCGATTCCATAAACCACAGTCCATTGTGCACAGATTTTTGTGCTTTGAACACACTGTGGGTGGTTTTTTGTGTTTTGTATGGCTCTGGCATCGTGATATAGGCCTCATTGTGTTTAGTTTGTCTTAACAATAAACGGCAATGGAGCACATATCATGATGCCAGAAGAGACACAAAACCACAAAGCTGATACTGTACACAAAGCGCTGAAATCTGCTGTGAGAGGAAAGAAAGACAGAAAGAGAGACAGAGAAAGAGAGAGAGAGAGACTGAGGCAGAATCTTTATCTCTTTGTCTCTCTGTTGCTGTCTAGCTCTCTCTCTCTCTCTCTCTCTCTCTCTCTCTCTCTCTCTCTCTCTCTCTCTCTCTCTCTCTCGCTCTCTCTCTCTCTCCCCTTCTAGACAAATGTGACACTCGGGACTCCCCCTCTTTTCCACTCTCCCTTGATGGATAGCACACGCACACACACTCTCTCACTGATGTATTGCCAGAGGGTGGGGTTGTGTGTTGGGGGTTTGGGGGCTAACGATTACGGGAATTGTCATTCTCCGATCATTCGTCTGCATTTGTAAACCATCAACGTCAAGAGCTCACACATACAAATACATACACACACAGATGCTATGGGGGGGTTGGGGTCATAAGTGTGTGTGTGTGTGTGTGTGTTTCTGGTATTTTCCGTCATCTAATCTCCAAAACTCACATTAAGAACATTAGAGACAGATCATGTATCACTGGTCTGGTGTCTGTTGTCTGTGTGTGTGTGTTTGTGTTTGTGTTTGTGTGTGTGTGTTTGTGTAGGGACACTTCCACTGCCTCTTGATTCTGGTGGGTTGTAAATGCAGATAGATCTTTATTATAGAGACAAGAAAGAAAGAGAAAGAGAGAGATAGAGAAAGAAAATCAATCTTTACATTTTAGCAAGCCTGAAAATTATTCATACCAACCTTTAACATCACTCATAGAGATCAGCTGATCGTCAGCTGATCTCCCTGCAGCATCAACCACACTGTTTCATAGAGTAATCTGTTTAAAAGCACATATTGCAAGCTGTTCAACTTTGGGCCTAAGGACATACGAATGACTTGAATGACAAATTTACATTGATCGGCCACAGCGTTAAAACCAGTAACTGGTTTTAATACTGTGGCTGAATGGTGGATATTTAGGCAAGTGATCAAGCCGACAATGAGAGATAGATGAACAATAATTAAAATAATAATACTAATAATAATACAGTAATTCTGTCCTTCTCCTTTTGTCCTTTTTATATTTGATTTGAATAGTTTGATTCCATTCACATCAATCAAACAATTAGAATCATGTCAAAATATGAACTTTATTTTATTTTAAATTTAACATATAATGCACAACTACTGTTTTTTTTTTTCTTCTTCATCAGCTCATGTTGTCTGCAGTCCTTTACAAATGCCCCCCTCTGGTTTTTAGTCTCTCTGTCTCTTCAGACTCTACTCTGCCATACTTGTTTTCCTTCTATAAAGATTTACTCTGAGCAAAAAAAAAAAAAAAAAAAAAAAATTTCCAGGGAAGAAATAATCAGGGATTTATGTATCCCCATTCACTAAAGATTAATTTACTCTTCTATCTGAATAATGAGAAGTTTATTGAAGGTTGTTTCCCACTAACAGATCACATAGCTCTCCATCAGTTAATACAATCGCTTCATTGCTTCGCTATCACAAGCCGAGAAGGAAGCAGCAAAGGACTGCGGTCAAATTTCTGAAAATTAGACTCTTACTGAAAGATAGGCAGATGAACGCTGACATATGTGGAGGCACAGAAGAGTGTGTATGCTCACACACACACACACATGCACGCACACACAGACTGTGTAAGAAGGGTAAATGACTCAGCAAGATCCATCTGTCCAACATGACTGGTAAACACCAGGCAATATGGGCTACAGAACTTTGAGTGTGTGTGTGTGTGTGTGTGTGTGTGTGTGTGTGTGTGTGTGTGTGTGTGTGTGTGTGTGTGTGTGTGTGTGTGTGTGTGTGTGTGTGAGAAAAAGAGGTCGTGAGAGGAGTGGGTCTGTATCGCTCTGTGTTGTTTCTCACAAAATCAGAATCGTATTCTATTAAAAATAAGCTCAGAGTTCTATTCTATTTATTGACGCTGTATTACAGCGGCTAAGATGCTGTCACTTGTTAAGCAACAGCAAAAGAGGGGCCATGAATTCATATGAAACTAATCTAATGTTGGTGCGTCTGGTTGGTGCAGGTGCAGACCACATGATTGCAATATCTGCAGTTTGATTTGTGGCTGAGGTACCCATGATGCACGTCGTACCCCTGTCTCTTTGTCCTTGTTTCTTGTGTCTCTTTAAACACAAGAAACAAGGACAAACTATCCAATAAAGTTATGTGACTCAGATGGCAGGGTGATGTCAGTTCCTCCTGTCCATGTGCCGAAGTGCCCTTGGGCAAGACACTGAACCCTGTGTTGCCTCCCTTGTAAATCGCTCTGGATAAATGCGCCTTATAAATGAGTAAAACATGTTAAATGTAAACGATTAGCGATATAGAAAGGGATCTAATAATCTGCTCTGAAGTCCCGCCCTTCCCTGTCACTTCCTGTTGAAGCTTGTTTCTAATAAGAGAGTTCCCCGTGTGTGTATTTATACATGTTATACAAAAACTAAACATACATCACTGACAAGACCGGAGAATCAGATTTAGACATGAAAGAAAAGTTTTGTATAAATGATGCAACAGTGTGATGCTTTGACATGATGGATGCGCTGCTCGGTGTCAGAGGCAAAATAAATGAAAACTCTCACATCTTTGAAAATCTTCCCAGAAAAACTGGAAGACTTTTTTCTCTCTCTCTTTTTTTTGAGTTGATGGTGAGCATGATGAGTTTTGAATGGGTGATTTATTTACAGACATGTTGTCATTTGAAATATTAAGAGCCCAAAAAGTGAATTGAAACTGTGAGGTTGGTAGGTCCGCTTAGTGCTAAACACAACCTGCAGAGAGTGACTGAGTTTGACAGTGGGGGAGGATTTCATCACACTGGTTAGACATATCAACAGGAATCCAAAGCGTGCTGATGCTGTTGCTTCATCTGCAGCGTGATGTGGGCTGAGCAGCAGGAGGTGAGTATCGTGTAAAATCTACCCGCCTCTGGCCTTTAGAAAATGTACCAAATATAACAAAAATTTAAAAAAAAAACCATCAACTCATCTCTTCAGAACTGAACTGTTAAATATGATTTTTGTTGATAGATGAAGTGCTGGGGTTAAAATTAGAGAAAAGTTACATTTACTACAGACACAATGCATTTATTTCTATTTAACAAAAGAAAAAAACATCTTTCATTAACCTTAACCAAAGTGCTTCTGCTGCCTGAACGTAACCACAGACTGGACTCTGGAATGTGAACCTTTCTGTTACACCTGGGCACTGTAGTTTTTAAGCAGACACTAGTGTATTTGTTGGGGACTATTTTCTGCTGTGGATTAATACACATTTGGTTCTCTAGCGACTTTTTCTGGAAGCAGGACAGTTTATGATGGGTTCAGTCAAAATTCACTCATGGTAATGAAAGAACATGTCACCCAGTACAACAATATGGCTCACTGATATGTTTTTAATAGTTTACGGACACTGTGTTCAAGGCGCATTTGTCATTAAATGATGTTAGTATAGTTGAAAATGAATTCACATAAATCCAGACTGATGCAAGACTGATGACTGATGCAAGACTAAGGCTGTGCTTGTTTTCAAATCAAGTACAGGTTGTGTTTTATTTATAACTTTGAATGTCCTTCCATGGATTTGGACGAAGATCAGAAATTTAAACTGAGCAAGATAAGATTTTAAGATTTTGCTCTTTTTTGTTTTTCCAATAAATCTTCCCAGACTTGACTAATCAATCTTCGAGCAGAGGCTGGCCCTGACGTTTTCTCTGTTATGAATTTTTAAAACGTCTGCATAATCTACTGGGCCTGTTGTGACAACAAACAGATCAAACTCAGAGCAAACTGGCGTTATATTAAGGATGAATTCAGCCTTTGTTATGGCTGACTGTATTTTCATAGTTTCCTTTTCTCTGGAAAAAATGTAGGACAAGTGAACAAACTTGGTACAGCAACAAATAAGAAATGATCCTTTACTAAACTGTGTAGCTGCAAAACTTAATGGCAAACTATTCATTTTCATTTTTTTGATTGTGTTTACAAAATAAAGCACTTAATCTGTTGCATGATTAGCCTTTACATTAGTCTAAATTCTTCTTCCTCCTCTTCCTCTTGAGAGGAGCTACGTCATCTTAGGAAACCACACCTGGCTTATGAGCAGTGATACATATCCAGGTTTTCTTTCTTTACCACCACCACTCCTCCGTGTCTCTCTCTCTCTCTCTCTCTCTCTCTGACTCACTGTTTATTATCCATGAAGCCATTTTGCTCAGATCTGCATTTCTGAGTATGATGTGTCATTCATCAAGGTCAGAGTAATAGCATGCTTGATTTATTCCATAGACATCTGGTTGGAATGTATGCATTTATCACCCCCATCGCTTAACAATCACTCTTTCACCGCCAAGCTCAACAGTGCAAACGCAGACGTACGGTGTGTGCAAATACATGTAGGTGCAAACGCTCCCCAAACGCACAGATGTACCCGGCCATTTGTTTCTTGTATGTGGAGAAATGTTTATACATCCGTAGAAGTGCAGCTGCGTTGGTGAAACACTTTTATATCAAACTCAGTGAGGGAAATTCCAGTTTTGCTCAGCAATATGTAAATGAACCTGTCAGCTGAATGGTTAAATTTAGTTTCCGGTAAGGAAAATATATCTTTTTACAATATCTTCTTCACATTAAGTAAGCAATGCTTTCTAGAAATTCAGGTTACTTCCAAACATATATGTACCTATATGTAGCTGGACACTGGGAAATGCACACATCATACTGAACCATACCTGGAGTCACATGCCCTGTCCAACTTCAAAGCCTACTTAGTGATAATGAGTTCAGAGGGTTACTCTATCTGTCTGTGGGCAGGTTTGTAAAAGCCTTGAGACACACACTTTAGAAAGTATTGCAGATATTCATATTGCTTCTGTATTGTGTACCCTTCAGAATCCTGTAATAACTTTTTGTCTACATTCCAATCTGTAGAATTTTGTCAGTTTAACTTTTTCTGTCCTTGTTTTCCATGAAGCTTTGCCAAAGCTTTAACAAGGATTTCTTTTTTTTCTCTTGGTGACTTTCTACTATTTTTTTTTCCATTGAAATCTTTATCACGTCACCAGGACCCACAATGTCTGTTCCCCTCAATCAGTTCTTGGATACTTTTCTTTAAAAGTCATTGCATTTCTGTCATTCTGTCTTTAAGACTTACTGTTGATCAACCCGTCATCTCCACACCACTACCATTACCTCTAGGATGTTCAGGGAAATTTAACTGTAACAGTTCCCATAAGCCACCTTTAGGCTTCACTCCATTTAGCACCAGCATCTAGACTCTGGGGCATCATGGCCTTTCTCCTAACTTCATGTGAGCCTCAATAAATATCGTTATACACTTCCAGCTGATCTTGCCTTGTTGAATTGCTTTCAGTCTTGATGAGTGTCCCTCAGATTTTCAAGAGGGACAGATAAGAGTTTTCTTCCAAAAAAAATCTGTATCTGTATGATGCAAGCTATGAGTCTGAGAAGAGGCAGTGTAACATTTGTGGTAAATTGTGTAGGTAAACAGAAAGGTTGGGGAACTTTTTGTTACTGCAAAAATTCAAATGCTTTATTAATCTGTTCAGAGAGCATTGTCTGTGCCTATACATATTCCTATTCAGGTTGAACCCAATCGTATGAGATTACTAACTACTAACTATCAAATATGGTGGATTAGCGATGGTGGAGAGTGGACGACCCTTTGCGAGGCATCCAGTCTCCTTTATGTAGAGGAAGAACTCGAATTACACTTAGTATGGACTAATACTTGGCATGGTAGTCAACTTTGCATTGTGCTTACAAAATTGTCACTTTAGCATAGGCAGAAATCTGTAGCTAGTCAGTGACCATGTTCTTGCAGCTCATAACCTAGTTTAAAGCCAGGCTATAGGAGAAGTTCTGCAGGTTGATGGGCTGGACAGAGATAGTGTCTACTAACTAGTGTCTGAACACACTGTTCATATATCTTTATGTTACCTTTATGTTATCTTTGTCTTTGAGACTAGTATTGATGTATTGGTTCTGTTCAAGTGTGTGAAGTTAGTTTTCGTCATTATTCTAACAAGAGACTTAACAGGATTTACCATAGTGTTAGGGCCGGATGCCTGAACTGTCTTATTTGATTTGGTCATGTGGTTCTCATAATATATTTTTTGAATTAATATTAGAGGCTTTTACACATGTGGGAAACCATTAGAACGCTGTCCCAATATCGTCATAGCATACTCTCCTTCACTGGAACACATGGTGGAAGAACTACACTAATGTGTATGACAGTAGTGGTATGTTTTTCTCTATGGACAGATGAAAAAACACATTTGCTTCATTTAGTGCTTAGAAACTCTGCATCGCAAATACAGCCAATGAGAAGGGAGTATTTGGCATCTGGAAGCTGTAAACAGCTAAACAGATTATGAAACTGGTCATACTGTTACTTACATCACTTTGACACTGTCAGTAAAGAGGAATATGTGACAATCTGTTCTGCAAAAACTAGGTTAAAGCATGATTTGAGAGGTTCTGGGAACAGATGGCCACACTGGATGAATTTACTGCATTTCTGAAGCTGCAAATCTTACATCTTAAGAAAAAGCATGTTTCTTCCCTTATGTTGTTTTCAAATCTCTTCTGGCTTTTCTTACTTTTTTCTACCTTTCCCTAACTTTTGTTGATCTTTTGCTTCACTCGTGGCCGTACCCACCAGGTGTATATAACAAAAGTCATAGATAAGATATTCTACAACGCAAAGATAACTGACCTCCTAAATGTCGTGTCACGTTAAAGAGTGGCTGCCCATTATGATGCTGACTGATTAGCTTCGCTTGAGTGAATTTACTAGTTGGCTAGATTGCTAACATCAATTCCATCCATCCAATATCAGACTGGTAAACTTTCAACAAAACTTGAAATGCTCTTGTTTCAATTCATTCTGTGTAAAGAGTTCAAATGCAGATATTAAAATGGGAACTGGGGAAAAAAAGAAGGACAGAAGGAGATGGGGATGAGAAAGGAAGAGCACAAACTGCCCCCTGTGCTCGGGACAGGATGAGTGTCATGTCCCTGTGCTGTTCAACACAAACAAAAACTGTCTGAGCTGATCACATTGAGACAACGGAGGCCTAATTACCCCAGAGATACTTTGGGGTCTTTGATAATTACTGTGGAACATATAGTTTCAATTTGACAACAACACAAACCAAGCATAACTATAGTGTCATGTTATAGTATTGTATAAATACAACACATAATATTAATGTGTAAATCGTAATATCATTATATATAATTAAAATCCTAAACGATACAAACTCAAACACAGAGATGAGATGAAGAAGGTGTTGCATTAACATTTAACCTGATTCTCATACATTATGGCTTAACAGATAATTTATGCTACTGCCCTCTGACATGGTTTTAAAGCTCACCCTCCAAATGTCTTAAACATATGAACATCTATAAAATCTCTTTTTTTTGGCAGGGGGGTGGGGGGTGGCATGTCTACAACCCCCCCAACAAGCTCAGTTTCTGGACCCTGGCTATTTCAAAAACCCTGCGTACGGCCATGCTTTCACTGTATGTACTTAAATTGCGTCAGTACATTACAGGAGGAAAAACTGTTCAGATGGACTCCGACCCACATATTACACGCTTACTTCATTTTTTAAATGTTGTAAGTTGCCAGCAATAACTGAAATTTAAAAATTGAAGCGGTGAGATGCAACTCTCTGTTGCACCCCCACCCCACCCCCACCCTTGTGATACAGTTGAATCTTTTCTCTTAAAAGAAATCTCTAATAGACCTTTAAGCCCACTAAAAGCACATCTGTCTTCACAGCAGCAGCAGTGTGTGTGTGTGTGTGTGTGAGAGAGAGAGAGTGTGGGACTACGCTTCCTCGCTGATAACCAGTTTGTGGATGAATAAAAAAAGAATTTATCCAAAAATGTCACTTCCGCTCTGTTGGCCTCCGTTGGCCTTCAGCTCTTAACAGTCTATTTTACCATGACCTGAGTGTGCATGAGTGATGAGGTCAAGCCAAAAACATTTTATACAGATGTTAATATTTAAACACTCGTTTTTTTTCTCACCCAAACCATGAATTAAACACGCTTCTTATGAGTCACACCTTGTTCTCCATCCATCTCCATTGCTGTGTATCCCACAGTCTTATCTTTCTCTTGTCTCACTCCTTCCACTCTTCTCTTCTCCATTTCCCTCGGTCCTCTTATTTTCCTATAAATTTCTCTCAGCCACTCTTTCTGCCTCCCTCTCTCTCTCTCTCTCTCTCTCTCTCTCTCTCTCAATCCCCCTCTTTTTTTTTGTTCTGCGGTTCAATAATTGATGTGAGACGTTCTGTCTCCCTTCAGCTGGCTGGGGAGGTTTAAGAGACATGACTAGGCTATGGAGGGCACTTTGTACAACCCCTGACACGCACACATACTCTCACACAAACACACACACACATGTTTTACTGCAGAGTTCAAGTAAGGGTCAATTCCGTTGCATTAATGTTGCAGGAGAGAAAGTGATTGTTGTGCGTGTGTTTAGCATTTATTCAGATCCACCAAAGTTTCAGTTTACACCAGATAGGGCAGCTGTGTGTGTGTATGTCTATGTGTGAGTCACTGTCAGGGTTGAGATTTCCCCTTATCTTGAATAGACACCACCACACTGTCAAGCAACATGCAGCAATTTAGAGGAATCAACTCATCTTTTCTCGTTATTTAGTCTAAATATGGAACTTTAAAATTAAAAGTTCTAGTTTTCAGTTTCAGACCTTTTCAGACTAATAAAAATGAGTTGTTCTAACTTTACCTGAGATGATGAACTGAATGAATGAACTGCTGAGGATTCACTTAAAAAAAAAAAAAGCAAAACTAGTATATTAACAGACTTCCCAGCATAGATTGTGTGGGAGTTGTCCATTGTTCATTATTGTAGTTTGAATAAAACAGACATGATGTGAACTTGTGTGTATCCTTAAAACATGTGAAGGTAAGAAACTGCTTCTGTTCATAATAATGAAAACAGTGCTAATCATGATTTTCATCATGATTAGCACTGTTTTATCTTAAGTTTATTGTTTTCTCAAGTTCAGTGAACTTAGTTTTACATTTCAGAACTCAAACTAAAATGACACTGAACTAACTATTGAACTTCATTCGGTTTTAATTCATATTTCTAAGGCAGCAGGGGAACTTAAGTGTCTAAGCTGAATAAACATTGGATTTACAGTGCAGGGTTGTAAGGTTTTATACTTTTTATGTTTTGTTTTGACAAACTAAAAACATGAAAAGCATCACTTCCTGTGGACTAGAGGGGTTTTCCCCCCCAGGAAACAGCTCAAAGATGAGAATGAAAGACCAGAAAAAGCTAAATCAAGGCATTTCATGAAAACACTCACTAATGCTCTGAGATACGATTTTTCCAAAGATGGCAGACGAGGACATGTGTTGATGTTTTCTGGCCTTGGTGTGACCTTTCTGGTGGATGCGCGTCACTTGGCTCAACATGCTGCTGTTTGGTAATTTGACTACTTCTTCATCCACTCGGGAGGAAAGTAAACTGCTGGTTGATTTGTATGTTGTGCTCTCTGTGGTGTACAGTTAAAACAGTTTAACTGGCACTGAAAGCATGGATGACTGGCTTGATTTCAGCGAGTGACTACAGCCTCTGACAGATGAAGATCAGTGCATGTGAAGGTGGATTTTATTCAGTGTCGTGGCACTAGTCTGACTTTAGTCATGACAGGCTTTGGGATTAAAAAAAAAATTAACAAAAAGAAAGAAGAAAAAAGAATGTAACTATTGTAACTATGTCTTTTTTAACTCCATAGAAGGCTGTGAAAGTATTGTTCTGCAGTAAAAGCCCTTACTGGCATTGCTCTCCAGAATTAGCTTTTTTTTTTTTTTTTTTATTATAAATCAGCAACACAGTGGCTCTGTGGTCAACGTTATCGCTCCACAGCAAGATGGTCCAAATCCAGATCCAACCACCTGGGGCCTTTCTCTGTGGGGTTTACACGCTGTCCCCCCAATTTGTGTATTAAATTTATTTATTTAGAACTTTTTTTGCACATTATGTTTTCAAGGGAATACTACTGTTGCCTGAATTATATCAAGTGGCTACAGTGCTACCGTACCGAACACTAGTTGTAAATGCTGGACTTTGTCCCAGGTCATTGGGGTTTTCATCCTGAGGCAACAAAAGCTTTTAGGTTGGGGAAATACTAAGGTTTTGGTTAATGCATCATAACATACTTTAAGTTACTGTTGACAACGTTATCAACATTAAACCAAGACCAAGATTAAAAAAAAAAAAAAAAGGTTTAATGATGCCTTTCTAAGTTGTTCTGTGGGCTAAAGAGTGAACATTTCAAGAAGAGAATATACTGTTCAGCACTTCATTTATTTGAGTCAGTCTGAACTGCTGTATCAATCAGCATTAAAGTGTTGCTGAAGAGTTATTACTTAATTTTAAACCTTGTATTTTTCAAGGCCCGTTTGTTAGAACTTAACCTGACTTAAATTGGTCATGCTGAAATAATTCAATATAGTGCATTTAAAAAATGTGTCTGTCTTCATAGAGTCTTACAGTAGAATATGTGAAGAGCATGCAGGTCAGCTCTTCACTGTCCTTATTCTAAATCAAAAAGCATACTCTCCACAGACCTGCACCAGATTGTTATAAAGGGCATGATGAAGCAATCTTTTATGCTTTCCGTGTAAACTCTTTGAGAGCTTTGCAACTACAGGAAAATAATCTGTCAGAAAAGTCATGTCAAAAAAAAAAAAAAAGTTTGTAGATTATACTGGCATGGTTACAAAGAGAAACTGATGGAATAAGCTCAAGTTGACCCTGCTGGCCTCTGAACACTCACAACATGTAGAACGCCTGAATTGTGTTTTCTTTTTCTTTTTTTCTGTGCTGAATCTGGTAGTTAAAGGATTTTGTCTGTCAAAAAGAAGGTAAAATGAAAAGGAACACATCATTTTTGAAATGAGGAGCAGTTCAGTTATTGATTATAAGGTGTTTTGTGAGCATGAGCTACATCTCATTGTGCAGCTTGTGCTTTTAAAGTGTTTTTGTTGATTAGCTCTCGAGCAGAGGATACCGTTCAACCTACGCATGTGTTTTGAAATCTCCACTGTTAATTAAAGCTCAGCTATTACAACCAACACCAGAAGCCACTGTCTTTCTTCTCTTTCTGACCTTTTCTTTATCTCTCTCCTTTTCTGTAAAATAACTCACTAATGTGGCTGATTGTCCAAAAACTTTTACAGGCACATTATCACGGTAAAAACAATCAACTGCCATTGTCATCTTCTGAGTTAGCATGCACACTGGTTGGTAGAAAAAGGGATGAAAAAAAGATGAAAAGTATTGATTAGCTGTGTCATTCAGTTCGTTTTTGTGTGTGTGTGTGTGTGTGTTTTCTTTGGCTGGTCACAGATGGAATGAGTTGTGACTGATGTGAATCCACGCTGAGTACAGCCTCTGTTCTCTGTGTAGGGGGCAAATAAATGTTATTTTTCACACTTTAGAAGGGAGAGTGTTTTATACTAAAACAGCTGATTCAGAGTCAGTTTTAAATGTATTAACACCTGTTTAGTGACTCGCTGCAGTCAGGCCTTTAACTCATGAGGTCAGGATGATGGTGTTGTTTACAGACTGAGTTTGTCTCTTCTGTAACGGCTCAGCGCAGTCCCTGTGTCAAACTGTGTTTCCTGGGTCTCCTCTGAGGGTGTGTGCGATTCATAACATTTAATACTTATTTATGCCCTTGTCCTTGAGGAAGCTGCCATCGCTATCTGACACTGTAGTGGTAGCTTTGGACAAATCT
This sequence comes from Toxotes jaculatrix, assembly GCF_017976425.1. Lineage (NCBI taxonomy): Eukaryota > Metazoa > Chordata > Actinopteri > Toxotidae > Toxotes > Toxotes jaculatrix. The sequence continues at coordinate 29,616,234 of NC_054397.1, read as the reverse complement.
ACAGCAATATAAATGACGGCTGTACTAAGAATGCATGTTGCCATTGTACGGCATAAGTGTTATTTTCTTCTACTTGTTTCACAGCTTCAAAAATAAATTTGCTTTCTGATTGCAGATATGTTTTTGAAGGACGTGACTGACTCTGGGAAACCGCAGAGCAATGATCGAGAATCAGCCAAGGAGCTGTTGGTGCAGCCTCAGGCTGTGATGTTTCAAATTTAGTTTCAGAGTGTGAGGACTAGAGCAAGAACTATGCAGCTGGACTGAGGCTTTTAGCACTGTGTGAACAACACAGTTAAAATAGATACAACTGGTTCTGGTTTTAAAGATACAATTAATGTATCTGTTAATGTATTACAGATCCAGTGAATGTGTCTGTGCTGTATTGTGCTGGTGCAGTGGGGCTCTGGCAAAAATGCAGGGTGATCTCTAAAAAAAGTTGAATTTGGCCCAGCCTGTGCTCATCTGGCAACACACTGCCTTGGCCTATTAAATACAACAAATTAAATAGACAAATGAACAAGAGAAACCTGAGCAAATGAGTGGAGAAAAAAAATACAGATACTTCCACACAAATCCAATTATGGCATGCAGAAAAATACTGTAGAGGAAAAGATCTAAGTGGCTTTAAAAGACGACTCATCCTTGGGAGAAAGATGGAGGAGCTTCAGTCACAAAGACTGTTCAACTGGACTGTGTCTCAACAGGAACAGGGACTGAACTGACACCTGCATTTAGATCTATGGGAAAGATGTCAGTAAAGAGGTTGGTCAAACAGAGGAGCAGCTCTTCCTCAGGTGACTGAGACACTGCAGGACCTGATCAGTCTGTGTCAGCAACAACAGTCCATCCACAGTTACACAGAGAGGGATGTTATAGTAGGACTGCATCCCTCCAGTAGAGTCCACAGACTTGGAGAATCTAATGCCAAGTCTCATTGAAGCTGCTCTGGCTGCACATAGGGGCCCAGCACCTTACGAAGACACTTTAAGTTGGTTTGTCCTTTAATTTGTCACAAGAAATTCTGTCTGGGTCTGACCTCATGCTTTTCATCAGGGTGGTAACAGTAAAAAAAAATATAGATCCTACCAGGTGTTTAAAGACACCGCAATGGGGATGAACATTATTAGATCAAATAATGAAATGACCAACAGGATACAGAGACAAAAACTATATAAATAAAATGTAAACATTAAAATATAAAAAGACTTTAAAAAGAGAAATAATAACCATACCAATCATCATCATCATCAGTAGTTATCGTTAAACAGGTTTGAGTTAATGTCCATGTCTTCATTCAGACACAGATGTTTCAAATGTAAAAATCCAGCAGGTTTCCTTTTGTAGAAGTTCTAACAAAAACAAACAAAAAAAAAACATCAGAAATGTATTACTACTTTAATTGGACAGCACAACACAACCCTTTTTATAATGCAATGCCATTTTCATGTTTAAACTTCTGTGTATTCTCTCCATCTGTCTTTCTCCAGAGGGTGTTTTAAAACAGCACAAAGCCTTAGATGATCTTTTCTCTTTTCTTTCTTTTTCAATTTTATTTGTCAAATTTGGTAATTAAATATGCATACCTTAAACGCTCTGGATTGTAGGATAACCATCTATTTAGTGCCAATTACAGCAGAAACCAAATGAAAATATCTAGTTGTAACTTTTAATGAAGTCCAGATAGCAGAAGGAATGCAGAGAGACAAAGTATTGTTTGTGTCTCATCTATATTTCAATCCTCCCTTCTCTGTGTCTCTTTCCTGTCTTAATTGAAAGGCCATGGCAGGGGACCCGAGCAGCAAATAGCCTGATCAATACAATGCCTGATGTGTAAATTGATCGTGTTTGTGTGTGCGATGGAGGCTGTGCCTGCGAGAAAGTGTTTGAGCGACGGAAGGAGTGTCTCTCCGTGTGTGTGTGTATGTGTGCGCGAATGTGTGTGTAGTCTTACTCCCACTTATTGAGGTGTTCAATCAGTTTAATTCATTCTCGCCCAGAGACTGCTGTGTGGTTGCAGGACAATTCATTTACTCTGCAGGCTCCAATCAAAATTATTCCCAGCATTCCCTTCTGTAATAATCACTGCATATGAAATTAGAAAGATCCATAATGCCAAAACTGCTTTACACTAAGGGGCCAAACAGGCATGAGAAGAGCTGTGAATGATGGAGTCTTTTTGAATCTTTATGATTTAAATTCATAGTGGATATAGAGAATCAAACTTGTATTGATAATCTATAATTTGAGAAAAAATAAAAGATTACAGTATTTTTCCAAATAAATGTATCTATTGAGATTAGACAAAGCTTACAGTCATGGATAAGAAAAAAAGAGACATCTCAAATAATCAATCGTCGGAACAAACTCCACAAATGCTGACGTGTCTCAAAGTTATGCAGTAAAGTAGAGCTACTGCTCTGGGAGTCAGATATTGACTCCAGTGTAAACCTAGCTTTTGGATCCCACTTACACTAGTTATCACGATTTTCCATCTTCACACCTGGACCAGAGGGTAGAAAAAAATCCCCAGGAATTTTCCAGTGAATGTCCAATTAGGTCTCTTTGAATAGAATTGTTTGTCTCTACCCCCTGACACAATCCTCAAAGTGCCCTGGTACGGCCTCGGGCCTGTCTGACCTATGTCGTCATGATTATAATAATAACCCTGCGAAATGTAGTGGAAGCGTGCATATGAGTGTACTGGATCTTTGTCATCAAAACAGCTTTCTATGCTTTAGGGAAAGATCCTGATTTGGGAAAAATAAGTACTAAGTAAGTAAGTTGTCATGGTTACAATAACAACAAGCAGTCAAGATTGTGGAGTGGTCATGGTCAAAGAGACAAGGATGACAGTGTCACTGATGATGATGATGATGATGATGATTCAGACAAAAACAGCACTGTTGTCTGCTCACAAACCAAACATGTTTCAGAGAAATTGTATAGAGAAATCCATATACAGCTAATTAGCAAAAGCAAACACATCTTGAAGGAAGTATAATGCTTTCTGGACAAGATTTTCTATTTACGTAATAAGGAAATGTTCGTTTGTGGATTTGGTAAGTTGATACAGAACAAAGCAAAATGTTCACTAACAACACATTTCATTATGCACCTCTGGTGCAGATTATAAAATGAAGCACTCCTTTCATTCATACAAAAATTAGAAAAATAAAAATAAAAGAATAAATAAAATAAAATAAAATAAAAATAAACTACATTTGTCACCAGCTGGGTGTGTTGTAACTGGGTAAACAATTTAGTAATATATAAACATAATTTGATGCACTGCCTCATAGTTTTGCACACATTTGATAGATAACATTACACTTCCAAATGAAACCAGCATCCAATGGACAAAAAGGCACTAAAACTACTCTCAGACTTCATCATACAATTCATTTTTTTTAAACACTAAAAATATAACTGTATTGAAAATTAGGTTGAATTACCCAGTACCCACAGTTAGAAAGCTACTGGGTCACCAATCAAACCAAAAACAAAGCGTTTTTTTTTTATTTGCTATAACTATTCATAGTTTGTGTAAATAACTCAAATGTATGATGGAAAGAAATAACAGTAACACTGGGTTAGGTTTAGGCTAAAGTGCCAGTCATGAAGCCCAGTGAAAGCTTTCCAGTGTTTTGAAGCTGCACATCTGCTTATTCATGCAATTATCCACCAGTTTTATCAGTCAGCTATCAGCCAATCATATGGCAACAGTGCAGTGTTATAAAATCTTGCAGATACACATACAGGTCAGGAGCTTCAGTTAATGTTCACATCAAACATTAGAATGTGATCTCAGAGACTCTGACTACAGACTGATTGTTGGTTTGAGTGTTTTTAAAACTGCTGATCTCCTGAGATTTTTACACACAACAGTCTCTGGAGTTTAATTCAGGCTAAAAATAATCAAGTACGTGTGTGTGTGTGTGTGTGTGGGCGGGTGCGTGTTGCTGAAAAACTTATTTAATTAGTAATGAATTTATCACTTGTAGATTTCAAAGAAAAATTAGAATTTCTTAGAAATGGAAAATAATGTGCATATCTTACAAAGATTCAGTTTAGCTGTCAATTATTTACTCTTTATAGTATCAGAGGAGTGGATTCTGCTGTATTGTGTAATATTGTGTTTTTTCTTTTTTTTTTTAATGAGTATTAATTACATATGGTAATATGGTATGGTGTACATATAGTGTACATTATATATTGTACATGTTCTATTATATAATGGTATCAGTGCTGTGGATTATATTCACTGGCAATGTTTTTATGTTTCCTTTTATTTTTGTATCACAAATAGTAGGGTGGTCAGGGTGGATGATGGATGGTGGGCATATAAAGTGTAGGACGTTAAAAATTTAGACTACGTGTGGTTAAGTTTAGAATTCTTAATTGTATGGTTAAGTTTAGGGTTTAGTTTGGTTTGACAATTTAAACATTTACGATGGTTAAAAATGTGAAGAGTTAGAAGGTCCGGTCTCAAGTTTTTCATGTTTAAACCAAGACCCTGATCTTTTCTCAACCACAGCCAAGTATCTGAGTCACCTTAACAAACTGTTAAAAATGTTAATCACGCCTTAGTTGCTGTGAGAAGATATTTCAAGGAAAAACAAATTCAGGACATTTCATGTAAATGTCTCGCAGATGCATTCAGTTTATATGTGTCCTCATTATGCTAAAGTCATGTAGCCTTATGCTTCTTTCTAAACTTATTCCCTATTGTAAACTTGCAGGATATAAATGTAACTCATATGGAGCCCTCTTCTTAGTAAACAGGCCTTGTCTCAAGCAGTCTGATGCCTAAACTGGCAGAGATAGTTACCTTCTCCCCCAGGTGTATATTCACTCTGACAGAGATCACAGTAAGAGCATCCTGCTATTTCTGTCCTCCTCCCTAATCTCTGCTTTGTGGCTGATGCTGGACTCACTATCTTGGACGGGCCTGCCTTTGCGGACTCCTCTGGGGAGTGTTGATGAAGCCGATTGGGCCTGACTTCATCAGATGGGAGCAGATTAGAGCATTAAATCAAAACAGTGGATTCTTTCAAGCAGTCGTTCTTTTTGCTCCATCTGCAGCAATGATCCCTTCCTGTCTTTTAATAATAGTGTGGCATCTGCTCAGTCTGACTTTCTTAATAACCAAACCCCGACAGCTTCCTTGTTTGTTAACAATAATTCATTTTCTCCGCCAAGAAAGCGATTTGCCAAAAGGTAAACACAATCTCAGGACACTCTTCACACTCCAGCCTACATTACAATTATTATCATCTGGCTGTGACGTGCACTTCACTTCCACCGAGATACACACAAATACACACAGATATACACAGGGAAAAAAAACCTGGAGGTCAGGAACAACCAGGCAAACTACGATCACATGCTTTCCAAGAAGTTTAGGAGGACCTGTAATCTCTTTAGAGTGGATGATATAATGCATGATGCTCTGTTATAAAGGGACTGGAGTCCAGGTGGAACACTGTATACTGATATACATATCAGATTAAAATCCATGCATACCTGTTTGCTGCATAGTTACGGCTGCAATGCTTTATTTCATTGGTCTGTTGAAAATAATTTGATAATATAAATGGATAACCTGGAAGTCTTTGCAAGCAAGCTGAACATGTGTAGATGAAAAAAATGTCTAATATATCAAAGTTAAAGTTCTCAGTAATAAAGGAAAAATGAACAAACATTTACTTGGGTTTAAATGAGTAATTAGTAACATAATATTTCTTTCTGGGAAAGTGACTCAGACATGATTAGGATGTTACGGATCAGTAAAATAAAGCATTGCCATTAAGACTTACAAAATGAGAAAGTGTTATGGCAGAGGAAAGAGCCTGAATAACTTAAGCCTTATGTTTTGTTGACATGGCCTTTATTTCCTCTTCGTTTATCATTAAATTCCAATACGTCGGGTGTCAGTTACGGTTCAACTGACTAAAACTATTTTCTGGAACTAAAGTTCTAGTAAAAGAAATCTAGATTGGGAGGATAGTGTTGTGTAAAAACAACGACCTTTCTAAAACCCCAAACAGAAGTATCATTTTATTTTCTGCAGTGGACATTAAATCATGTTAATGAGCAGTCGCTTTTTTATTAAATTAGGGAAAGTCATGAAGTATCAAGGGGATAAAACATGTGAACATGCTGATATGTACATGCTGAAGCTGTAGAAGACACTGAAAGCACTGAATGGAAAGTGGAAAGTATTTTTGCGCTGATCACTGAGAGTCTTGGAACGTCTGAGTGGGTGTTCAGTTTTCACTGCGTTTGAATCAAATGATGTTCGTTATGGGATGGATCCTAAATGCAGCTAAAGTGTGAGGGTTTTCTAAAGGCACCAGCAGAACAGCTAAAAGTCCACAAGTTGAAAGCAGAATCTTTTGAGTGGATCAGATGCTGGTCTATAAGATAAAAAAAAAAAACTCTCTTTGGAATCTGCCATCAAATTTCCAGCAGACCTGCCTCATTCTCAGTCACTGCCGTTAACCTCATTCTGTCTGTTTGCTTCTTTCCTTTTCATTGTTTCCCCACTTTTACACTTTTCCAAAGATTTTCTCTTAACTCATTCTGTGTCGTTAACATTTATTCTGCTGAATGCGACATGATGCTGAAGGTTATTAGGCACCAAATGTCATGCCTGCCTGAAAACAATAAATGAAGTTATCACGGAGATGTGATGAGTTATAACTGTGACAGTAAATAGGTTTGTTACAGGTACAAATTCCTGAGCATTTGTTCAGCACTTTAAACAGCACTTGATGTTACAAGTTTTCAGATTAAAGTGGTTTCCATGTTTACAGAGTTTAGAGAGAAAAAAAAGAGATCATAGAAGATATTACTAAGTATTGATTTAAACAGCTTCATGACAGCAAATGAGACATTCTGCTTCAATTAAAATACTTCCCAAAAAGGACCTGTAGTCCATAAAGAGAGAAATGAAATTATTGTATACGCTACAACCCGTTTGGGGGCATCCTGTTCTCTGAGCACCAAAACCCTTTTGCCTTTCTGAACTCTAAATCTACTTAAAGTGTGTGTATATGTGTTGTGTTGTGTTGTGTTGTGTTGTGTGTGTGTGTGTGTGTGTGTGTGTGTGTGTGTGTGTGTGTGTGTGTCTGTGTGTGTGTGTGTGTGTGTGTGTGTGTGTGCGCACCATTGGTATGGAGGGGGAGGGGGAGTTCAAATGGTGCCTGTCTGGAAATAGGTCCATTATGGGTTTAAAGTACTTTCAGTCTTCTAAACATTCCTGACTCACTCTCTTTCATTTTCTCTCACTTTACAGCATCTTCTCTCTCTCTCCCTCTCTCCCTCTCTCTCTCTCTCTCGCTCTACTTCTTTATGCTGTCTCCAAACTTCTCTCCAGCCAATTAGTGCTCAGTCTGTTTCAGCAGAAGACAATATGTCTGCTCCAAATCCAGAGAGGAGGCCTTAAACGCTCTCCAGAGAGAGAGAGAGAGAGAGAGAGAGAGAGAGAGGGAGGGATGCAGAGAGAGAGAGAGAGAGAGAGAGAGAGAGAGAGAGAGAGAGAGAGAGAGAGAGAGAGAGGTGGAGAGAGAGAACACGCACATGCATTAGGTGGGGAGGATCTTCTGGGTGCATTTGCCTCTTTTGCTCCAAGTACTCAAGGTGCATTTCTGATTAGATTTACATATGCGACTGGCAACACCTGACGCGCTTTACTTAAGAGCTTTGTGAGGAGTCAAAAAAGTGCTGTTAGTGTAAGATGATCTGCAATTTTATTTATTTATTTATTTTCCCCAGTGAAATATGAAATATATAAAATAATCATTATACTGACAAAGGTTCCTGTGTGTGTGTGTGTCTAAATAAACATCATGTGAACAATGATGCAATGTCACCAGGGAAAGATATGGTCGACACTGACGCCAGACATCAGACATACCCATTATACACTCTCTCTCTCTCTCTCTCTCTCTCTCTCTCTCTCACACACACACACACACACACACCTACACACACACACACACCAGGTTTATAGATGATATAGTAGAAAGGAGCAAACTGTGGCTGAAGGAAACGTGAAAGAGAGAGGAAAGGCTGGATTACACAGAGGAATATACATTATTAGAAGAGGATCCTTAACAAAGACTGATATTAATAGTTTTGGATTAAAGCTGCCGATAGTTCAGTGTTGCTGACGGTGATGCGTTTGTTGGGGAGGAAAGGCCTCTCATGGAGCTGACAGAGCAGAGCAGAGCAGGACACTAAGACTCCACTGCTATTCACAATCAGATCATACACAAGTCGGTAAATAATAAACAGAAGAATAAAAATTTGATCTGTGGATTTTTAGCTTGTAATGTAACAACTGAGAAATTAAGAAAAACAATGATCCTCACATGTGGTGTGTAGTTCATTAAAACTGCATCATTTTAAATCTGGGCTCAGTCACAGTTTATTCATAATAACAATGCTGAATATTATTATTCTTTATTTTTTCAACATTACTAAAAATGTCTACTATATAGTCCCTTCCATCAAGTGGTGGAATAAGTATTGAGATCCTTTACTTAAGTAAATGTAGTAATAAGATCTGTAATAATCCAGGACGTCCGCACAGTGCTGTGTGTGCTGAATAAACTTGAAAACTGCACATTGTGTTAGTTGCAGTAAAAGACTCAACACAACTGTGCTGCTGAAATCATTTCAGGCTCACAGAGAGAGAATCTTATCCGCTCTACCTGTCCTCCATCAACAATAATCTGCCATTGTGTCCGTTTCTCAATTTTACTCACTCATTCAGAGCTCCACACGAATGTCTCTCTACAGTCACTGCACCTCACTGCCACAGTAAGTGACCCCTTTTAACAATGAAAAGGACGGGAACAATGGGGTTAAATTGCTGGAGAAAAATCAGTGATTTCAAATCTGAAAAAAAAAAATCAAAGGTACTTCTACTTTGGTTCTGTCTTAGGAACACACACTTTGAGCTGAAAGCAACTGGCCACAATAAACTGGTATCCTAACTGCACAGTGTGTGTGTGTGTGTGTGTGTGTGTGTGTGTGTGTGTGTGTGTGTGTGTGTGTGTGTGTGTGTGTGTGTGTGTGTGTGTGTGAATATCCTCTATAGAATAAAAGAAAATGTGATTTAGAAAGAATGAATGAATGAAAGGAAAGGCCCTGCTTTTATAAATCCATTTAAATAAATCAATAAACAAACAAACAAATTATTATGTGAGATTTAAAAGCAGAAACATGTTCCATCATGCCATCTACTTACTTTTTTTTTTTTTTTTTATCTTTTTGCATAACTATACAGCTGATTATGACGTTGGCCAATCACAATCCAGATTTTGTCAAATAGCAACCAATCACATTCCAGAAAAGTCTGTTCTGTAAAAAGGAGAATACATAAAGAACCCAAACATAAACCTAAACATAAAATAATAAATGAATAAATAGAAATAAATAAACTTTTTTTTATGTGCAGGACACATCTGAAATACATTCCATGTTAAATTATATTTTAGAGTGGTTTCTTTTTTTAATTTATTTAAATTTAAAATATTTTCACAAAATTGTATTTACTGCATTGCCTGTGTTCTAAATTATGATATTGTATTATTCTCTAATGAGAATACAATAAGAGCCACTGAATATGGACACTGAGTAATTGATACAGAGATTAACCCAATCGTTTGACATTTTACTGCAGTGGTTCAGGTTCAGTCACATTTGTATTGGGTAAATTTGCAGATGCCTTCTTAAGTAATTCTAATTAAGAATATTTATAAATACATAAAGACGTTAAAGTGCAAGTGAAACTGCCTCACCCCAGCTGGCAGAGCTTGTTTAATGAGGACAGTTTTGGCAAAACATAACCTCTGCCTGTCCTAGTTAAAAAAAAAAAGAAGAAGCCTTTGAATGAAAGGAAGAGAAAGACTGAAGAAAATCAAAAATGTGGGTCTTTATATGAAAAATGTTTAGCATTAGCCTTGAGTTTATTTGTTTATTTATTTTTTGATGATGTTGATGCATTTGCTTGTTTTCGGTGTCCTTTTTTTCCCGTGTGTGTACATGTTCTTCACACAAGAATGTCTCTCTCACACATTTACACACACAAACACACATTCAGAGAGAGAGAGAGAGAGAGAGACAGATGACTGAAGTGCTTTTAACTTTCCTCTTCCTCTCATCATTCCTCTCTCCCTCTGTCTCTTTATCCCTCTGGAGAGGAAAAGGAAGAGAGGGAAAAAGACAAGTGTCTGCAGCAATTGCCCCTCACTCTAAGTGTATGTTAGCGTGTGTTTGTGTGTGTGTGTGTGTGTGTGTGTGTGTGATCAAGTGCAGCATGAGTGAGCGACAGAAAACCCAGTCAGACCTCTTTGTCTCTCCGTCTTCTTCCCCTCACCCCTCTTTTTTTGTCTTCCGCTCTTTCCATTCTGTTTGCATCTCATTCTTTTTTCCTTCCTCCATTCACACACACACACACACACACACACAGACCACACACACACACACACACCCTCCTATACAGTTGAACAGCACATCCAGCAGCCTCCGCTGTAGCCACTCTGCGAGGTCAGAGACTGTAAATGTAGTCAAATGCATGTCAACCTCCTGGGACTCTGCTCCTCCCTCTCCTCCTCCTCCTTCTCTTTCTTTCTGCTTTTAAAACATGGAAACCACGGTAACCACAACTCCAGGCACAATTACTACCTGCTCCCTCATGTATGTGTCTTTATCAGAGAGAGAGAGCGAGAGAGAGAGAGAGAGAGAGAGGGAGCAGTGATTTTGAGTTGAGACTGCATCACATGAGATGTGCCCTGGCTTTGTTTACACACAGGGAGGATTCCCCGTCTTGACACGGTTGCTATAGAAACCTGGTTTTGTGTCAGAGCATGTGACCGGCGTCACTGGGTTACAATAACCTGAGAAAGTCCTACTGAAATTTGAACATTCAAATTACACTGACGTAACTTTTAATTAAGAAAGAAAACACACTGGAAGCCACCTTTAGAAACATCAATGCAATCATCACTAAAAATGAAAATAAAGCTTTGTGGTCTCGAGCACAGAGCTTGGACTCTGACTTCCCACAGGTTTTAAGAGGTTAATGTTATATCTGAAGCATCTCATCACTTCTAAAGCATCTTGGTGGAAGTATCTCACTCATTTAACTTACTTGCTCAGGTCTCCTGGTCTCAGTTACACATCGGATATCAAAATATGGAGTCTGAGTGCTGTGACCTTGTTAAATGACTATATTGTTTTGATATGAATAATAGAATGGAAGGCGAAGAGTCTGCCACCTGCTTCAAACAGAGCCTCTTCCTCTCTGTGGTTCATCAGCTCATAGAAAGAGGACAAAGATGAAAAGGAGACACACAAAATTGACTTTCCACTCAATATTTCATTCAGAGTTCAGAGGTAGCTGATGAACAATAACTATCCTTTCCTTCTTTACTGAAAGTATGGAAAAAAAGGTAACCTTTGGCTACACACCTCTATGTGGACGATTCTTCTTAATTCTGTCAAAAACTGAGACCAGCTTTTTCAAATAAAAAAATACAGCACTGATCAGTTGTTCAGACAGCTCCAAACACCCCAAAGTATCTGCTTACATTGCAATAAATGCCAAAGCCTTATAGTCATTCAAGCACTATTAAAACACATAAATGATCCATACTCGTACATTGCATTGCGTATTTCTACAAATGTGATTTTGACATCTTGGCTGTGGTAATATCACAAAACAACAGGCACATATGAAGGTAGTAGACTATATTTAAAGAAAACGTGTTTATTTTCACAGCTCTGTCCAGCAGTTCTATTGGTTATGTTATGCTCATCAAGGTAATTGCTGAGATCTCATCCCATTCATAAAAAAAATAAAAAATAAAAAAATAAAACAAAAAAAAAACCTCAGCTAACTACATTTGGTTTGGCCCCACGGCTTCGGCCAACCAGTTTACCGTTTATGTGTCCAGATTATTGTTGTTTATTTACTAAGGAAGCCTGCTGACTCGCTTTAAGTGAATAACAAAGTTTAAAACAAAAAGGTGTGGCAGAAGACAAGAGGAAGCTTGTCCGAGTTTGTTTAGCAGGATCATGTATCAACTCACTGAATTATATTACAGAAAGATCCAGTGAAGGAAGCCACTAAAATTAAAAGATGCCTGCTGTTGTACTTACTGCTGTACAGTTTTGTTTTTGTTTTTTTACCACATCATTTTAATTACTAACTTGTATTTATAAAGTGGCAAAGATGTAGTGTTACTGGTTTGTGCCTCATTTGGAAGGTTATGTAACCTGTGTTCCTACAGTTGTTGACTTTACATACATTAGTCAACTATAAGTGAGAAAGGATCAAATGTTAGACTGACTTTATGAATAGTTTCATTATACTGAGAATATTTCGTGGCAGACAGGCAAACATTCAGCTAAGTAGTATTAGCTGCAGTAGGTTGTAAGTAGCGTGGCATTAAGCAGTATAGGCAAATGAACACAAGTAGTTTGTGTTTTGAATGATTTCATTGAGGTCAAGCTCATCTAACAGGCTGTGGATGCAGTACAAGCTGTCCAAGTTTAATAGACTGGTTTTGTCATGTTTCTGTGCAAATGTACCACAAATAAAGAAACTGTCAGAGGAGTGAGGGACGAATGAAAGGATGTTTTGTTGCCTTTTCATTTTCACTAGTTAATGATTCACTGTGCCGCTCTAAGGCTATAAGGGTGTCAAAAATTGTGAATATAACGGCTTTGACCATTCCATTTGTTGTAAGCTGAGCAGTGCAATACGAAACGCTGTTGTGGGGTAAATATTTCTGATCTGATCATATTCCTGTAAAATGTGTTCTGATGGGTAAGACTCCTCCCACTTGGCAACTTTATTACTTTGGTGAAAAAAAAAACATGATCATAACCAACAGAATATGTGCTAAAATGGAGAATATAACTTATAATAACTTATAATAATTTTGCTAATGGTAGAACAGTTACTTTAACTGAACTGACATCCAAACAATGAGAATGTCATTTGCTGGTACGACTTGGAGAAGAGTCCTCTCCAGTGGTGTAGTGGTCCATGGAGAAGTGGGTATACTCAATTTTCACTTTTTTTTTTTAAAGTAGTCTAGAAAAAAAGCCGTTTTAGAAACAGTGACATGTAAGACTACTCTATTAAGTTTACCCAAAAATCCGTCATTTCTACTTGCACACTATTATAAAATGATCATGACTTGATTAGGAGCAGTTTGTAGTTACTACTGGTCACACAAGCAGCCTGGATGAATGTAAAATGTATTTATCATGAGGCAAACATGGTGTTTCAGTTATTTTTTTGAACATTTATTTAAATAAAATACTTCAAATCTGAAGTTGACAATGCATCCTCATTCATATTTCATCTTAAATAAAACACACAAATCATTCTCTTCCAAACATCAAAACCAATCAGATAAACTTTAAAAGTGCACTGTCAGAAAACTGAAATAAATTATTTGGTTTTCAACAGCTGAACACTATTTTAGCAATATCTCCCTTTCTTTTCATTATCTATCCCTATACAAAATAAGACAGCCTGATTAGACCTCAATATTAGAATAGAATAGAATAGAATAGAATAGAATAGATCTTTATTGTCATTGTCACAGGTACAACGAAATTTAAAGTGCTCTCCAGTCAGTGCATTAAAAAAAATATGAAAAAGAATAAATAAATAAAACATATAGTAACATTAGCAGCATACATAACAGACATACACACTGTTACAATATTGCCGAATCTTAAACTATTTGTCCCAATTCTTGTTTGTTGTTAACTTACTTAAAAATCTACTACCAGCCTAGCTACTTTAAAATTAAACTAGATCATGTAGGTTAGTTAGGGCTAAGTAACTTGGCTAACGTTATAATTTAGACCTTTACAATAACAAACTTCATAGACATTGAGATAGTTTCATCTAACATTACAGTCTGGTATGAAATCCTTGCAGACTGGGTTGATTAAACACTTACTGAAAACCAACAATGGCGCGGTTTCCCCTCATTATCCCAATCTAGCTAGCTTCAGACTAACGTTAGGATAACGTTAGCCTTTCATAACGTTAGCCGACTCGCACAGTTTAACTATTGGCGACAAAATCTCTTCTCCTCTAAATGTGCAGTCATATTGCCAGTAGTTTAAAACAATGATTCATTTGGAAACCACCTTGTCCGCTGTTAGCGTCAAGTGGCACTGGCACATGAGGCTTTTTTTTTTTTCACTGGCACCTGAGGTGTTAGCGACCCTACTCTGCCTCTGATTGGCTCATCAGTCCTCATGTCTAAAGTTAGCCAATCTAATCAGTGAAGGCAGCGAGTACCAGCCAATTAGAGGCAGAGGAAAAAATGGGCAACCTGGCTCACAGATATTATTGAATGGTGCGCATCAGGGGGATTTAGAAGTGGGTATACGCAATGCTGACTGAAAAATAAGTAGGTATACGCCGTATACCGGCGTATACCCTGGACTACACCACTGGTCCTCTCTGTGGTTAGTGATACATCGTGGTTTTGGTTAAATGTAAATAAACACAATGCGTATAAAGTTGCTGTAAAAATCCATTTGCGAACTTCAACCAAAGTCTGAACAGAACCATAAAAAAGTTAATATTTTGGGGGAAAACACACTTTTTCTGATGGGTTCAGTATCAACATATTTGTGACTTACCAAATATGTAAATTAACGACATATCCTCATTATAGGAACAGATTTTTTTTTTATTGCTGTTTAGTTGTAGTTGTATGGAAATAGAAACTTTTAAGGAGACAGAATTGAGTAATTGATAGTTAATTTGAAGATGACAGAAGTGAGAAAGAAAACAAGTCAAAAAGCAAAATCTTCAGTTTGACTGAAAAAAACAAATGAGAGAGGCACAGTGTTTAAAGAAGACTGTGGAACGAGAGGGGAAGGTATGAGAGGATAAAGGGGATGGATTTGCCTGCTGCAGCAATATAAGCTAGTGTACTTCAAGGCCTCAGTGGGGGGGCTGAGCAATGAAAGGGAGATTAAAAAAATAGATGAGCTAGAGAATTAAAAAAAGACAGGAGTAACAAGAAAGAAAGAGAACTGTGAAAGAACAACAGGTGGGAATAAAGGAAGGAAGGAAATGGTCGAGCTGCAATCAAATGGAAGGCAGGGCAAGCCGATTCATGTCTGCTTATGAATAAAGTAATAAACTCACTGAACACTTTGTTAGGAACACCTGTACACCTGCTTATTTATGCAATTATCCAATCCGCCAATCATGTGGCAGCAGTGCAAAATATAAAATCCTTCAGATACAGGTCAGAAGCTTCAGTTCATGTTTGACCGTGACACGTTTGTTGGTTTGAGTGTTTGTGAAAATGCTGATCTCCTGAGATTTTCACACACTCTCTAGAGTTTAATTTTGAATGGAGCCAGAAACAAAAACCATCCACTGGAGCAACAGCTCCGAGGACGGACAACACCTTGTTGATGAGAGAGGTCAGAGGTCAGACTGCTTGGAGATGACAGAAACACTAACTCAGATAACCACTCTTTACTACTGTGGTGAAAGGAGAAGCTTCTCAGGATGAAGAACACATCCAACCTTGAGGAGGATGGACTACAACAGCAGAGACCATGTCAGGTTCCAGTCCTGGATCCAATCAGTCATGGTCTGAATGTCACTGTCTGACTGAGTATTGTTGCTGATCATGTTCATCCCTTCATGGCCACAGTTCACCATCTTCTAATGGCTACTTCCAGCAGGATAATGCTCCATGGCACAAAACTAAAGTTGTCTCAAACTGACTTCATGAACATGACAGTGAGTTCAGTGAACCTCAGTGGCCTCCCCAGTCTCCGGACCTGAATCCAGTAGACCACCTTTGGGATGTAGTAGAACAGGAGATTGGCAGCTTGAATGATGTGATGAATCATGTCAACATGGATCTTGTTGACACTGTCATAAAGAACCTTACCCAGTACTGGTATGATGTTCCTAATATGGTGCCCGTATTGTGAGTGTATGTGCACTAATTACTCAGTTCAAACAACCACACTGATGACACAGACAGACACACACTGATCAGCTGTATTTAACTACATAAGACAATTTAGCTGAACAGTCTAACAGAACAGAACAGTGTTGACTCAACCTGAAGGCTGAGGGGATTAGATACTGTCATCACTAACCACAGGCAGCCAAGCTAAAAGCTTGTCCTGCACTGTAAAATATGTGGCCAGCAGTGTTATAATATGTAATGTGGGTGTCTGCTAAAACGCAGAGCGTGTAAGAACTAATCCTCCTGTAGCTGCATGGTCAGGAGAGCTAACAGAGATCGGAAATGACACCTGCTCCTCCAGGTTCTTTTACATCTGATTGAGATGGACTGAAATGCATCTTACTTTTTGTTATTATTATTTATCCTTGTCTACACAAGGCATGCCATAATGACAATGATGATGACAATAACAATGATAATAATGATAATAATAGCCTAAACCTTTAATGGACTCAATTTTCAGCAGATCCAAGACTCTCACATGTTTAATAAATAAATAAATAAATAAGAATATTTGACTATATTGAAGTCTCCCTTTTCTTATTTTTAAAGACTCATCATGTGTAACCCCTCCTGTCATACAGTTGGCTAAAACTTTGCAGACTTTGTGCTCACCCCTTCTCCTGATTGAACGAAGCCTTTGATCAAATTTCTCCAGTAACTGTATCCCACATATTCTGTTTCACTTAGAAACATGTCGCATTGTGAGAGCTAAATAAGTTAACAATCATTTCACTGTGTCTTACAGGCTTGACACCAGAGGCCGGTTGGCTGCATGAAGTTCTGACAGCTAGTAAAAGACATTTTTTTTTTTTTTTTAGACAGCAGAGATTATAGCTAAAAAGTTGGAAATGTGATTTTAAATGGGAGCACTAGTAGATATCAGGGATCAGGGAGAAACCAAGAGTTGCGATGATGTACTACGACTGTTACCATGCTGGTAAATGAATCACTGTTTAACTTCTGACCTAAAATCACATGGGTTTCAAAAGTTAATTGCAAGTGCTATGTAGTAGATATTAATTCAGAATTTAGAATATGGACGGAAATCCCCAGGAACACGTTTCATTGTTTTCAGAGATTTCAGTGAGTTGCACTTTCCCCCCCTCAGTTCATCCTTGAACTAAGTTATAATACTCCATAATAAGATTAAGGCACACAGATCGTGGTGCCTGCAACCAGTCCACATGACTGTCCATCATTGATGTGGATTTTGATGTCGATCCTCCGAATCCAGAGACAGAATAAAAATGACCACTGAACTGTAAAACAGTGAGTAACAGTGTGACCTTATTGGAGGTGTGTACTCTCTCCGTTTCTTACTAGTATATGTAAGAAAGGCTCTTGGAGCATTTCAGAATGAGTCTTAAAGCATCTATGGGTTAAATGCATTACACCGTCAGCTGAAGACACGACCATCCATAATAATATAAGACAATAATGGTCAAAATGTCCTTTAAATTATACCAAAGAACACTAACTTTAAAGGAACCTATGAAACTAACTTTTTTTTTCATTTCAGAAATCAAAGAGTGAATCTTGAATGGGTTTTATATAAATCCAAAGCTGCCCCCCCCCCCCCCCCCCAACAATACAGACATAATTTAATCAAATTGGAGCTGTGAGGTTTCACAGTAACTCCAAATTAGTTGTGCAAGCTGGAAGGGAAGAGAGAGAGAGAGTCTGAATGAAACAGTGCAGAAGAAACACAGGAAGGTAGGTAGAGGGAAAGGAAAGACATAAGAACAGGAATGAGAAAAAAGGGGAGATGGTGAATGTCGCTACAACTACAAATTTAAAAAAAAAAATGAGGAGAATAAAAGAGAACTGATAAAAAAAGGTAGAAAAAGAAAGGTCAGACAGGAGGTAAAGAAAACTTTTACAACAGCAATAATATAAATCTATCCAATTTACTTTGTCTATGTGCATCTGTGTGTGTGTGTGTGTGTGTGTGTGTGTGTGTGTGTGTGTGTGTGTGTGTGTGTGTGTGTGTGCGTATGTGTGTGAGTGTGGGAAGCAAGGGTCCACTAAAAAGGACCTATGTGGCACATAACCTGACGTGGACCCACAATATTACCATGGGGATCTGTCTCTGTGTCACACTTGCTCACATACACATGGATACACACACACACACACACACACACATGCACAGACACATACGTAAAGGGGACAGGGAAAGTATAGCAAGCCTTTAATGAGAAGTCTGATGTTCTCTTAGAGGCCTATTCCTTGAGTCACAGCTTCATTTAGAGGTGTATGTGTATGTTGTGTGTGTGTGTGTGTGTGTGTGTGAGAGAGAGAAAGAGAGAGAGGGAGATTTTTATGGTTTATTCCCACTTGGGAGACAAGCAATGCGGTGGCCAAAGCCAATTGGACATGCCTGAAAGATTTCTTTTGGAGAAGAAAACGGGGGGAAAGGAAAGAGCGGAGAAAAAGAGTTATCTATAGACTGGGTGAGAGACAAAGACCAAGGAAGAGAGGGAGAGAGAGAAACCCTGTAATCCCATTCATTATGTATTCTCATGGTGAAAGAGGATGGGATGACCATGGTGGAGACTACATCTTTGTAATAGGGACCGTCATTTTTTTTTTTTTTTAAGAAATAATTATCAAAGCTGCGCCCCCCCCACCCTTTGAAATAATAAAAACCCTTCTCCTCTCTTCTCCTCAGAAATAGAAGTTAGAAGGCCCCACATTTCACAGCTCCAGCAGTGAATTTTAACCCGGCAAGAAGAAACACAAGAAAATCCTCTAAAGAGAAGAAACAATAAGCCTCCGTCTGCCACATTCCACATGAACCTGGATAAAGTAGATAATAGAGAGGTGTATATTTTCCAAAACTTTATGTTTTACAGCCTTTGGTGTTTATCCACTTTCTAAAAAATAGATTATAGAATAATGGGGCAATGCTGTGTGTTCACCCTGTAACTGTAATTGCAATAGGTTCGTAATTGGTTCTGTAATTCAGATTAAAACTTCCATTCCACTTTCCATCCCAAACATGAGATAATGAAGAAGATAATCCTGCACTGATAACATTCAGTTTTACTGTCCTAGTGCTATTCAGTGATTCCTTTCTCTGTAAAATACTCTATTAGCTTTAAAAGTGTGGTATTCAAAATTCTATGTAAAGCCACTGTGTGTATCATTTTTATGTGACTGCAGCACCGGTAGCGCTTTATTTTGAAAGTCGCCTATAATTTATCAGAGAGGAATTGATATGTAATTGAAATGTAAATAAAATCATATTATATGATTCGATGTAATCACACAGTGTTCAAATGCTATGTTTCTTGTCAATGAATTGTGTTTTAATTTCAGTCACATGAATCCAGTTAATTCAAACTACCTTTAATCCTAATTAACTGCAATTAAAGCATTACCACAGCATCCTTTTCTGGGGACATATGACTTTGTTTATAGAAAACTGAGACTTGTGAAAATGATGCAGCCTGTGTTTGTGTCCACAATCACTCCCTCCGTCTTTTTTTTTTTATTACTCCCTACACTCATTATCTTATTCTATCATAAACACAGATTTCTGACATTATGATTTTGCAGCACCACTGACAGGTACAGTGAATGTCTCATAACTGTAATTTACACAAAATGTTTGACCATAGACTGAGAATCTGCAGCCGTGCTAGTGGTTCTGTGAGGCTGCAGTTTGGAACAGAGATGCTTTGAGCTAAATGTTGACATCAGTGTTCACCATGCTAACAACAAGTTAGCACCAAACACAAAGTACAACTGAGGCTGTTGAAGTACTGTGGCCCTATTCAGACTTGACTTTAACATGTGTCTCAGGTGATCCAGTCACAAGTGGACAGCTCTTAGTACAGGTCTGAGTGCATCCAAGACACATTAAGGATGCATTTGAGATCCGATCACTCAGACCACATTCAGAGGTGGTCTGGGCCGCAAATGGTCACATTCTGGCCCACACTGAAAGACCGCCCACTCAACTGACATCTCCTGTGTAAGCGGATTTACGTACTCATTTGAAAAGCCCATAGAGATATATTGTGAGTGTGCCTGAAATAGATCCCTTGCCCTGACATTGGGCTTGACCTGGTCAACAGCAACCAAACCTGCTTGTTTATGGATAGAAGGAGCAAACCAGAGCATCCGGAGGAAGCCCATGCAGGCTCGGGGAGGACATGTGAGCTCCAGACAGAAAGGCCCCCTCTGCCAGCTGGCAGGTTTTAACCTTTTTGGTGTGAGGGAACAGTGCTAACCACTGCCCCACTGTGCTGATCCTCATTAAAAGCCATCTAACAGTTACTGAGATAGTTCAGTCTGGACCATCACATCAGAGTGACCTTATCATCCATAGGCCCATGCCACTGGAATGGTAGTCATACTGCAGCATGGTTCCTTTCAGAGAGCTGTATCTTTATATACTGAATAACATACTATGGGCTTATTATTGTTACTGATGCATTACAGTATTTTAAAGGAGCATTTTAACATTGTAGCCAGTCAAGGTGAAACTAATTTTACGTACTAGATGGCTTTATCTTAAAGGACAGTGTTTTCCACAATAATGTGGAGGAGCAAAAGTATAAAGTATCATTAATGGACAGTTTTAGAGTAAATGTAAAAAGTTATTGCTCTCAACTTGAGTACAGTAAAGTAATATTAAAAGGGTCCCTTTAAAAAAAAACAAAAAAATCCTGACCAACACACACACTCACACACACACCCCAAGGAAAAGCACACTGCTTGGTAGGGGAGACAAACCTGTGGCCCCTCTGGTTGTTGGACAGTCTGTCTAACACTAGCACCAAAGGCACTCACTTGGTGGAGGGACTGTTGCCAAATAAAATGATTTGTACACAGTCAGACTCACGGAGGGGGCAGGCTTGGACCTGCAGCAGTGTTTTATTTCAGGTCTTATTCCAGCTTGTTTGGGATTGGACTGTGAGGGTGTCTCTAACCTGCAGTATTTCTCTGTGTTTCACCATGTTCTAATGATTTCTCCCTCAGCAAACTCTTTGATTTTTACAAATTTCTGGTGTAAGCCTGCACAGGTTTGACAAGGGAATGGTCTGGCTGGCAGCCGCTGCTAAGTGCAGCTTGTGTAAATTTAACAGGAAATACTTAGAATATGAAGAGAGAGAGAACGGCTCATGAATGGCTGCTAGCTGAGGAATGTCTATCTCTATCTTTCCTCCTCTCTCCTCCTCACCTTCCTCCTCATGCTCTCCTCTATTTCCACTTTTTCTAGTACTCTTTCCTCCTCCCTCGCTTCCTGCATCCCTACATCACTCTCTCGTCCCCCCCCCTCCCTCCTACCTTGCATATGCAGCTTCGCAGACCAAGCCCTCCTCGCCGAGACACAGATTCCCTAGAAACTCAAATTCTGCCAACGTGCCGTGGTGTGGTGAGCTGAAGCTATGATGCAACGCTGAATGGCAGTGCAGAAATCAGAGGGAAAGAGATCATAATGAAAGATGTATCAAACAATTTCTCTTTCCTGGTTCATCTCTCTTGTCCATGTACATACAACCACCATTCAGCCTGCTTCTCCTACAGAAACATGTCCTATGATGAAAACTGTAGCTAGCATGAAGGCCTGGGGTTTACATGGATTCTGAGATTTTTTTTTTCTTGTTTTTTTTTTAGGGTGAAAAAAAAGAGACATGTATTTCATGTTTTTAGCTGAACTGATGAAATGTAGTCCAACCATCCGATGCATACCACAAAAAAAAAAAAAAAAAAAAAAGTAGGAAGCCTGACATCCTACATACCCATCTGCTACCTTGAACTCCACAATCCCCTGAAGGGCACATTGTGCACTGGCACTGACTTTTGGATGCCGATTGTGTCCTGCAGAATTGTCCAGCATGAAGATCATTCCTGGGCACATTGGGCTGTATTATTCATACCTCACAATAATTACTCTCTCATGATGATATTGAAGTCCATCTTAATAACAAATGATGAATTGTGTATTAGCGTACTTGCTCTCTTGCCACCAAACTCAGATGACAAATGACAGACTCACTCACATTCGGCCTCAAGTGGCTGATGTGAACAAATGGTGTTGAGTATATTTCAGCAGAAGAAAATACTAATTGGATTGGTTTTCTTTTCTGTTTTTTGTTTTTTTTTTTTGAATGATCTTGTTGAATGAATAGTTTTGCCCTTCATGATTCTAATGCCCACGCTCTGTTGGCTCTAAAGTTTAATTTTTAAGACTGATCCCTTCTTTTTTTCGGTTTCTGACCTGAGAGTTTTCTTTATCCACCTTCGGCTGGTCTGAAACTCTGTGGAAAGGATTCCAACTAGATCAAACAACAGAAACTATAATTTTAAAATCCTGCTATTTGTAAAGCACTTTCTCTAGCACTGCGTGGTCCCACCCTCAGATGCATTTCTCTGCTCTGCTAGAAACTCAAGCGCCTCCGAAACTGGGCTTTTGTCTGTACTTCCATTTGAGAAACAGTCATATGGTGACAGAGCTCTGTCTCTCCATCCATTGGCTTTTAAGTGTGTCCGCATGACCTCTTGTTTTAATTGTGTAAAAAGCTGTCGGACTGTGACGGTGGGTGTGCGTTTTTGCTTTCCGGTTCATGGATTTCCTCACTGTCCTGAACAGCATCAACCCGTGTTGTGTTTGAAGCACCATGAAAAAGTTCAGCTTTTAAATGTCTATGTGTGGGGTGAACTGAATTAGCAATGTTTTTGTAAAACCCGATGAAAAAAAAAGGAAATATATCCTTATATAAGCAGTTTTGTACATTAAAATGATAAACAACAATCAATATTATTTTCTGCCTTTTCTTTTTCTCCGCAGTGAAAGCAAAGCCTCCCCACAGACCGTTAAAAGAACTCGAACGTGCGAACAAAATTAAGATCCTAATTTGGGATTAGACGACGCACGCTGCCCCCACGTTTATCTGGTACATAGTGGTATGTAAATGTGACCGCTCTCTGAGAAGTTTTTAAACTTCCTCCAAAGTACAACAAATAAATTCTCTGTGATTTGTCAACCCTGGCGCTCGATAAGACGTTACATTCTTTAATTAAAAGAGGAAATACCGGAACAATCTGTAACGGTTTTCCATTTAAAGCCTAGGCAAAATTTTGATTAAGTTCAGGCAATGGTTCCTGATTTTCTAACTGAGCATTAACTGACATCATGAGTGGAGGACATGTGACCTCACTGAGGAGGGAAAAGCAGAGCTGAAGGTACTGTGTGTAGATATATGTGAAGGTGTTAATTAAAGTGGTTGGGACCAAAATGAAAACAATCAAACAAAAAAAATATTATATACTTTACAGTCACGTGCAACAGGACTTTTGAATTTTCTTTTAGATATGAACAAAACATATAGATGGTATAAATAATTACTCACACACTCAGTACATATAATACAATATAGCCAATATAAATGACATGAAATGACATGACAATGAATTTTATTGTGCAAATGTAAAAGAGTGTAAATGTGTCTAATACGAAAGTCCATGAAAATAATTAAAACCCCACTCATCGTACATCAGTGTGTTTCATGTCTTGTTTCATGTTGTTGTCAGTTACATCACCTCACCTTCATGTCAGACCATGATTTTCTTATTTTTATTTTCCCCAAAATACTTCTTGAGTTGTCGGTTTTGAGTAACAGCTAATCCCTAAACTCATAAAAATAAATAAAGTAAATAATGATAATAACAACAGCAACAACAATAGTAATAAAGATAATTTCTTGCAACTGGAAACTGACAAAACTGAAATCCTTATTTCTGCAGCAGCCAGTTTCTCTTTCATTCTTAATATTTGATTTATTTATTTATTTATTTTTTTTCCTAGCCGAGCTTTCAGGCTTATTCACTCTTTTATTTTGTCCCATTGTGACTAATTGTGGCTCCCTCTTCACCTTGTCTTAGTAAAACGTCCCTGTACAGATTACACATGGTCTAAAGTGCTGCTGGGAAGCTTTGGACCAGGTCCTCTAAAAGGTCTCATGTGAAACTAATCTTCTCTTCATTGGCTGTTCGTCAAATTCAAAACACAGCTCAAGATTCTTGTGATCTTCTGGTGAAGGTTTGGAAGTTCATAATTGTGAAGCACTTTGTGCTTTAATAAATTCAAAATAAATGTCCAGGAGCAGGACTTAACGTGCTGCAGTGTGAAAAAACAAAACAAAATAAAATAAAATAAAATAAAATAAAATGTGTGTGTGTGTGTGTGTGTGTGTGTGTGTGTCTGTGTGTTTGTTTGTTTTTATTTTTACTGCCTTTTTTACTCTTTGCTGTACCCACAGTTTAATTTGGAGGGTGCTGATTATGTCAGTGATCAGATTCTATGAATGTTTTCCTGCTGACATTTATCAGGTAGTAACAAGTCACTGTGCAGGTCAGACAGTCTGCTGACTCTGACTGTGAAAAGAGCTTTAGGTAAAGGATATGATGACAGCTTTCTCACATAAGGCCCAGAGTAAATATTACAGTTTACTTTTTTGTCATTATTAGTATAATTGTAATCATTATTTATGAGATTGTATAAAAGTTAAATATACAATAATTACATAAATAGCATGTGCAACTTTTAAACCACTCAGAGGGCGAGTATAAGAGTGAGACAGAGACAGAGAGAGAGAGTACACTAATAAGCATGCAGAGAGGGCGAGCTGGTGATTGTTGTGAGACAGAGTGAAAGCAGGGTGAGTGAGAGAAAGTGTGCGTGGCCATTGCTAATGGATGTTTCTTGCTTTGTGTGTGGTTGAATGTGTGTTTGTGTCTCAGTGTTTTCTTTCTCCCGTCCAGAGGCGCACTAATCCTATTATACTGCAACTGGTGTGTGTGTGTGTGTGTGTCTGGGTGTCTGAGAGTGTGCGTGCTGTAATGGAGTTGCTAAACTTTCTCTGCTTCCTTCTTGTTTTGTTCAGCTCTGTCACTTCTCTTCTCCTCTACCTCTTTAGCTTAATTCCTGTCTTTCATCTGGCCTCTGTCCATTCCTTATTTTCCCTCCATTCTTGTCTCTCTAGTCAAACCTCCTAACTATTATGTTTCCAACTAAACTGCAAAACCAAATACATTTTGTAGGAAACATTTTGCGACCCGGTTACATTTTATATGAACACAATGAGGACATCTTGTTAATCTACATATCTGGCAAGTCACAAATACATTGATACTGAAGATATCAGTTAAAGACAGTGTGTGTATGTTTTACGCCAAAGATACAACCTTTTTATTAGCATTTAACCAACACCATGATCTTAACCTAAAGCACCTTTGTTGTCTAAACCTAACCTGGATGCATACTCCATCCTCTTTGTATGTCCACCATCTACCCAGCCACCTCCTAGTGACTCCATGACAAAGAGATAAGTAATTTCTCAGAGACTATATTTTCCCAGGGGTCAATCGATTTTTTCATTATTCGTGCCAGAATCCAGATCCATTTTAAATTTACGTGGAGCTTCCTGTGCAACTTGGTAGTGGCATTATTGGTAGAGTTCTGGCCCATCCCAGTTCCCTTCAGGAATTTTCTGAAGTTAGGTGTAATTACCTAATTTAGTTTCTTCCCTTCAAATGTCATGAGCATGGTTATACCAGTAAACCCACACTCTTGTTTGGTCCGGACCCAAAAAGAGGGACTATCAAGCATTTTAAAATGATCCTCACTGCCTGTCTAAACCAGACTTCAAGTAGGTCTTCAAACCTTTTACCAACCCACATCAAATAAATTTCCAATCCACAAAGTTACAAACTGCAAGTGAAAACACTTAAGATAATATGGAGTTCTGTTTTAATTACTGTGGATAGATCTTGTTCTGTGAAACTGCATCGGGAACCCAAGCTAACCACAGAGGCAGAATCCTTGTCTTTGTAAAGAAAAGTCAAACTGTGTCAAACTTGACTATCAGTTAAATTATTTCTGACCCAGTGGTGGCCTAAAAATGGCAATACCTATTGGTCCAACTATCCTTTGCACCAAAGCAAAGTATTTCAACAAGTACTGTCAAGATTGTCATGTGTGAATCTGTTGATTGACGGTCCCCGTAGGATGACCCATCACAATTTTTGTGTATTTCCTTTACTTTTTCGACACTTCATGAGCTTTGACTTCACACTATCCTCTGGCCAAAATGTTAACTTTGCTATAAAATTTGCTGAGCACTTTTTTTTTCATGGAGATAAGCATTTTTAATTTTTACGACCCTATGGCCCTCTATTAATTAATTTTTATATTACAGTTTTAGCCCCACAAGGCTCTAAGAATAGAAAATTTGTCAGTTGTCCAGTCTGACTCTTCCCACTTATAATGAACGTTGAACCCTTAAAGGCCACTAGCAGGGCTTTTGAGGTTTAGTCTTGGTTTTGTAGCAGCAGCAGTATGGGTGTTTTATTATCTTTACATATACTGTAATATTCAATATGCGACTTTGTGGACTTCTGTGGCATCTATGACCTATGGCAGTCCCTTTGTAAGGTAACACACCTCTGATCTGAGCAAGACTACTTGATCAGACAAAGAAATCTCCAGTCCCCCGATGCTCTTCATCATCCTCCTCCCTAACCCAACTCCTCCTCAATTCCTCCCTCACCCTTCACCTCTGTCTGGTTGCTAATTGGCCGATTAAGCCACTCACTGCATTGTTAGTGGGCCATTCAATAACACACAAGGGTCAACGGCACTTGAAAAACATTGCACACTAATAGTAATTACAGTTGTGGAAAAGTCAAAGGGTTTGCGGGTACAGCGGGTTTAAATGCCAGCATGGGGTAACAGTTTTTAAATGGACCTCATCAACGCATTTGCCTGTCCTCCCCCCACACACACAGACATGCACACACACACACACACACACACACACACACACACAAATACACACATACATACACCACCAGCTTCTCTTTTCTCTCCCTTATCTTTTTCTTCACCCATTCTCTCCTCTGTGTTTTGGGGCTGCTGATTACGTAGGGGGTGCTGGTAATGAGCCATGAGGACTAATTGGGATTGTCAGAAAGAGGGAGACAGCGGGTTTTGGCATTTACAAGTGCAATAAGTTAAATATGAAGAGAAGAGATGAAAAGAGGACGTTACAGAAATCCCCCAAGATTCAGATGAATCATTAAAAGCTGTATTTTCTCGAAGAGAATAGTATTATCATCCCTATATTTAAAAGAATTGGCTAATTTTGGCCTGCTCATGATTTAGCTACAGAAACTCTGATCCTTAAAAACTGTCAGCTTTGGGCAACTTGCATATACTGCATGCTGTGTGTATACAACAATCAGCCACAACATTAAAAACACTGACAAGTGAAGTGAATGATATTAAGTGGTGGAATCTACCTGGCACCAAGTGAACAATCGCTGTTGATGTGTTGGAAGCACAAAAAATGGGCAGACGTAAGGATCTGAGCGACTCTGACAAAGACCAGATTGTGATGGCTAGAGGGTCAGCAGGTCTTCCAGGGTGTTCCCAGTACGCAGTGGTTAGTATCTACAAAAAGTAGCCCAAGAGACAAGGTCATGGACATCCAAGGCTCACTGATGCATTTGGGAGTAAAGGCTGGCCTGTGTGGTCCAGTTCCACTGAAGAGCTGCTGCAGCACAAACTGCACAAAGGTTAATGCTGGCTGTGGTTTACAAAGGTTAATGCTGGCTGTGTATCTCAGCTCACTGGTTATAGGGCTGTGTAGCTGCAAACCAGACAGAGTTCCATGCTGACCAATGTCCACTGCTGAAAGAGCCTACAATGGGCACATGAGAGTCAGACCTGTACCATGAAGCAATGGAAGAAGATCTTTTAGATTCTGGGGAACTGGTGAAGAGATGGCACCAGAATGAACTCTGGGAAGAAGCCAAAGCAGTGTCATGTTCTGGGCAATGTTCTGCTGGGAAACCTTGGGTTACTTTTACACCAGCATTTATTTGTATTGGGCTGTTTTGCTTTTTTTTTTTTTTTTTTTTTTTTTTTTAAGAAAGACTGCTAATGTAGTGAGATACTTTCAAGAATTTTCTTGAAAAAACTCACATTTTCTGAGAACAAGAGCTTTTCTTTTTTTAATTCATTTGTAATTCATTTGTAATTAGTATTATTTGAATGTCTTCTACATGGAGGCAAAATAAGTCAAAGTGCAAAAATGTCAGACTGGTCACTCTGCAACTGTTTTATTGTTTAACAAATTCTTTGTCATTTTGAGGTTCGTCCTGTTTCCTGATTTATTTATTTATTTTAAGCACTCATTAACAAGTTGGCACTGATCCAGACATGGTCATTAAATTAGAGAGTAGGATACATTTCTTCTCACACACACACACACACACACATACACACACACACACACACACACACACACACACACCTTATTATATTATTCTGCTGTTTTCTTTGCCTTTTTTTTAATTTTCTGGATTATGTGTGATCTTAAAATTTCACTTTCTCTCATTTCATCTGGATTCAGAAGGAAAAGCAACCACCACTAAAGCAAATAAGAAATGGTATATAACAAAATATGAGTAGTATGAGTGAAATGTCCAGTGAGCCTGTTTAAGTTGCTGCTGTGTGTCTGTGTGTAACTTCAGACATACCATGCTGGCAATTAGACTGTTAAACCTCCCATATTTCATAGACCTTTGATTGTATTTTCAGCATATTAATTCATCTTTTTTTCTGCCTTGAGTTTTATTGATAATTACAGTGTAATACATTTATTCTGTATTCTGACTGTCAGAGAGGTTGACTGGTCATTCCCATGCACTTGCTGCAGAAAGGCCAAGTTATGATAAGATAAAATATCTGCTTTGTGTTGATACTGTTGGTACAGTATCAACACAAAGCAGATACTGTACCAACATGTTTTTTGCCTAAACCTTCTGCATAAACCAAAATTCTTAGATTTCTATTCATTATTAGAAAGCCATGACCCATGTACAAGCTTCAACAAGTCTTGTCTTGTTGAAAGCTTGTACATGGGTACAAATTTGGCATCTACACTGATTTGTGTATGTGTGTGTGTCTGTGTGTGGGGAAGCGCCTGCGTGTGAATAAGTCTCTTTGTCATCCACTTTGCCTCTCGGATTGCGTAGCTTCATTAC
Organism: Toxotes jaculatrix; assembly: GCF_017976425.1. Taxonomy (NCBI): domain Eukaryota; kingdom Metazoa; phylum Chordata; class Actinopteri; family Toxotidae; genus Toxotes; species Toxotes jaculatrix. The sequence continues at coordinate 29,587,117 of NC_054397.1, read as the reverse complement.
AGACATACACGTAAGTGCATTAACAAACAAAATCCTCTCAGCGCTCACATTAAAAACATCTCATTCCTACCCCGACGCACATTCAAGGCCATAAAACAATACGTTACAGCCCTGACTAATTACCAATGTGAAAACTTTCATAATTGAATAGCGCCCCTTAACCAATCCCGCTTGGCCGGGGCATATTAAAAGAGGCCGTTCTCAATTTGAATTTGTCAAAGCAAACAAATGAGATAGTTTGCATGGAGCGATTTGTCTGAAGTCAGGTAATAAGGTGGGAATCACAATCAATTTGTTGTTTGGGTGTTTGCTAAATGAAGCTCATTAGCGGTGGGAAAACTCTGCGGAGAACATCACTGAATTATACTGAACCCCAGATATGAGCAAATGAATGTACACAAACACACACGCGAGCACATATAGAGCAAGATTTACAGTTTGATAATTAAGTTGGAGATGGAGGCTTTATTGTTGCTTTGATTTGTTTGCTTGTTTTGACAGTTTATTACTGAAATAAAGTGAAAGCTCCAAATCAAATCCTACATATTGATGAACGTGTATTCTTATATTTCATTTCAAAACTAATTGTGTATCGGCCAAAATATGAGACTGTGTTTATTTCTGGAAATTATGTCTGTCATACTTATTATATCAGCAGGCGTTCTCTTTCATAAAATGTGATCGGATCTTTATCTAAGTCACAAGTATAGACAGACACAATGTGTTGAAGCTAATAACACACAAACAACAAATGTTTTTTTGTTTTTTTTAAGTCAAAGTAGCTCCAGCACACAGCTCCAGTCTTTGTGCATCGATCAGACTCCAGATTTGTTAACTCCTGACATCAATTAGCTTCTGCTGATGTCATTAGCCTCAGGGTCCACATACTTTTTTTTTCCAAACTACCCTGAGATTGTCTGAAACCACGATTTTTGTGTTATTAGTTAAAATAGATTCTGTTCATGTATGTTAGATGAAGATCTGACCTTATTTTAAGGCAAATTAATACACATGATTCTAAAGGGCTCCCTCACTTTTTCTTAGCACTGTATAGATTAGTGATAAAGTCAGTTCTCTGTGAGAAAATGTATTTAAAAGAGCAGTAGAACATTGTCTGCTGTATTTTATTCATCATTGTTATTCAACAGCTCAGTTTAAAAAAAATAGTGTCTATTTGTTGTTGTTGAAATATAGCATATCAGCCCATGCTGTTTCATTAAGTGTCACTTCACCAAAACACACACACACACACAGTGGCAGAGAAAGACATGCAAACACAAATAAAGCAAAAGAGAATCTGACATTCACTTGACATTTAGTATGGATTTCTACAGTGAACTGCAGTGTCATTAGAAACACAGCCACAGCCGTCAGTGATCTGAATCAATTTGATGTTTGTCACTTGTGGGGAAGTCTCTTTTTACGAAAAGTGTTTTATTGATTATGAAATTACTCCTAATGACTATAAAATGCCACCTCTCCCTCGATGCGTCGGCTAACCTCGAGCATTTCAGAGAGACAGTCACAGGACTCAGGCAGGCGTTTGGAATGCTAATCTGTGGGCTGATGACAGGCTGAAGCAAATATATTGAATGTTTACTAAAACTCTGATTGTGTGCAACAATAAACTATGAAAGGATATCTGAAGGAGAAAAAAAAAACAAAAAACGTCTGGACCTGTCTCAGTTCTTAGTAGATTTTGTTCTCTCTGAACTAACTGGGATTGACTTTGACAGCTCTGTTCATTATGGCTATGAAGAAAAGAAAAAAGGTGGGAAAGTAAATGGAAGAAGATGTAAATGGGTAAAGAGTGAAGTGTATTGCTGACAGAGGAAGAGCAGAACATGAAAACAAAAAGAAGAGGAGTGAAAGATTAGAACAAAAGGGGTGGACAAAGGAGCAGCACTGTTACCACAGTTACTAATTATATTTCTCCCAGTGTAATACTGCAAATCCTCCTTTCCAGTAAATTACTGTAGATTACATTGCACCATGGGAATTTTCAAATGCAGTGATTTCCTTCTTTATGTTCCATAATTTGAGTAATGGCCCTTTTGGTGCACAAAGTTGTTGTTGTTTTTTTTTTTTTTTGCCATCTTTGGTTTAGAATCAAAATTCTTTTATCTGCATTTTTTTTTATCTGTTTTGAATTGATACACTCTGACATTACAGTTCACATCAAACCAGTACAGTAGGGAGGCAGCTTTTGCGAGGGAAGAAGCAGTGTATGTGACACACACAGCCACAGATCTGCCTGGGATTCATGGATTAACCGCAGCAGGATTTTTCTGCACCTGGAGACTGAAGAAATGAAGAAAGCTGAGGTAATACTTTCAAATGTCATCTGATATCTCCATTACTCACATCAAATGTGCGCCTGGATTGAACATTTGCTTGCTATAACATTAGCTAACATGTTAAAAGTTAATGAGTTAAACATTAGATACATTTAGTATCATCATATTCTTTGTTACCATGGTAGTTTACACAGGGTTGATTTATCAGACAGATTTATCTGGATGAGCAGAGAGGGCAGGAACCAGGAGGGAGGAGGGGGGTCGCTTAATGGCCTGATGAGTATTAGAGTGCCAGGATCTAATAGGCCTTCTCCAGACTTGTTTGGGAAAACAGCCAGGGAGTCTTTAAAATGTCCTGATCCTGGCTGTATATTTAACTTCAGCTTTAATTTGTGAGAATTAAAGAAAAAAAAAGGACTGATTTTTGTGTGTCCGTCTTAAAAACCAGGGGATGCAAACTGTACGTTGTAAAAAAAAAAAAAAAAATTAACATCAAATTCTCTGTCCAGTCAATAGTCATTTTAAAGATTAATTATATGAAATATATGATATAAATTAAAAAAAATAATACTATACGCAGTTTGAGGACCCTCCCCTCCCCCCCCACACACACACACACGAGTATGGGCACCTGGGCTGTGAAGGCCAGGTGCCTCTGCTGATACACTGATGAGCCATTTAGTAGAACAATGGGAAACATTCTGTCACTACTTTGAATCTACAAACCTAAATTGCCTCCTTGTGGTCGTACGCCACCACCAAGCAGTCAAGTTGCAATTTACTGGTCACAGTGACCTCAACCTTTAACCTTTGACTACAAATGGTTTTTTTTGTGCCAGATTTGAAGAAACGCCCTCAAGGCTGTTCCTGAGATACCACATTCATGAGTATGGGATGGACACACTGATGGACACACTAGAGAACATATTGCCTCTGGCTTGGACGGGACTAAAAAGTCTAGAGTGATGTGAAACACGTGTTTCTAAACATTTAATCATTCTCTAATCTTAACCAAACCAAAGCCATCTAACATCCAACCACCTGCTGGTGAATCTCCTGCCATAATCATAAATATACTGCATCATTCATTCAAAAATGAGGCTCCCTCAGAACATAATGCATCCACTGATTACGTCTGTCATCACAAACTGAAAACATTTTTGCATTTTTGAGTAAAAATCATTTCTAGGAGACAGGACTGCTGTTTCACAGCGGCCATCAAACTCTAAGCAGGAAGAGAGGCAGCTGTCTCTGCCTCGGCTCACACTGCAAGTACATTTTTCATAAACTGATGATGGAAAAGCACGAAATCATGATGAACACTGATCACAGAGCTTTGTCTCTACTTGATGGTGGACAGTTTACTGTGCAGTCAGATGTTTAGATTTTAGACTGAAACTTGTGTTTCAGCTCTGTATTTGTGCATTGCAGGGAATTGCGTATGCCTCTCTTCTACAAAAAGGATGGTCACAAAGTGTCCTATGTTGTAAAAGAGTGTACTCCAGACAATGTGAGTTGAGTCACTACAAAAAACACGATCTTTGGATTTGAGGTGTTTTGCCTGTTGTTGTTGTTGTTGTTATAATCCAACTCACTGATATTTGATTGAATCGACTGAATGAACTGATCGAAGGTAAAGTGCGAGGTGTACACTATAAAGCAAACATACAGCTTATGGGCTTTTGAATGATGCAGCAGAACTTTGCAGACAGGAGTACACTTCCACTGCACACACAGTACGGACGTTAGTACCCACAGATTAAAACCAAGTTTATCACAGTAATTAGTGTTGCAGCATAAAGCCTTGTCCTCTACATGCAGTAGTTATAGTCTACTACAGATGCTCTTGTTTTACCATCAGTTTTACACCAGTAAGACAAAGTTGATGAGTTTTGTTCTCTTTCATGAAACTGTATGTAATCGTGAATGTTGTATGAAGGCTTTGTCCATTTCTGTCTAACAAGATGATGTTTTTGCACATTTCCAGTTTTAATAAATATTGTCATAATTGTATTTTTCTTCATGATATATATATACTGTGAAATAGATGTATTTACAGTGTGCTACAAATTTACACTAACACTTTATTACTGTAAAAGTGAAATACAGTCAGAGTACTGTAGATGAGTCATAACTCTGGCATGTCTTGCAGTGAAGACAGGGTGATTTGTGTTGAAAAGAAAAACAAAGAACAGGGAGAGAAGACTAAAAAAATCAAGAGAACGAAAAAGAAGAAACAAAATACACAGAAAGATATAGAACAGCCAGAAGGGAGAGAACTGGAGAATGGGAATGGAACAGTTGCAGAGTAGAAAGAGCAGGAAAGGTATGAATGGAGAGAGGAGACATCTAGAGAAGGGGGGAAAAAAAAAGATGAGATGAACAAAAGGGGAGGTTATTATGGCTCAGCGTGAGCCAGATGAAAGAGCCCGTGATGGCTCAGGCAGATGGAGCTCCTCTCTCAAATGAACAAGTCAACCTGATGATGAATGCAAAGAGAAATAGATTCTCCTCACAGGCCGCTGTTGGTACAAATCACACTGTAGCTAGACTTATTCACTCCTCTGAAGTACCTTGTCAAGCAAATTCTCAATAAGTCCTCAACAAAATAGGTCGTTCATCAGTGTCTTCTAAAACCTCGACTATTCCGCATGGGTGTTTTCTCATCTGCCACCTTTATGGTTCAAAACTGCATGGGTAAGTTTAGGGAAGGGTAAGGATCGGCTGGTTAAGGAGAGGCTAAAATGACAAGCTTATGCCATAGTATAAACATACAGCTGTTTAAACAATCAATACTGTTGCTTTTTTTTTTCCTGTGTCCAAATTTTAGCATGTGATGAATATTCAGTGATCCCAAAAAAAAAAAGGCAATGTGGTCGTTAACAGTAAATAGGTTAGCCATTCTTTTTGTGCCTTTACATTCAGCTAAAAGGACTACAGACATTTTCAAAAGGCTCCTAACATTGTCCCGGAGGGTGTATTTTCTTTTATTCTTTATTTATTTATTTGTTTTTAAGAACCTTGAAACAGCAGAAGAGGGTGAGGAAAACAGACTGGTAGGAAAAGAGAGAGGCTGCAAAGATGAAAACAGTCCCCACATCTTCTACAGCCTTGCGCACTGTAAGCAACTTGTTTTTCACAGCACCATCGCACTCATTTATTTTCTTTCTGAACAAAAATGATGGTGACTTATAATGTTTTCTTTTTTTTTTGCTGACTGCGAGGGAGAGAGTTCAGCCCACTGCATGAACAAGTGAGACAAAACAAACGAAAGAGTTAGAGTGTCTTTACAGAAAGATATGGAAAGTAAACAGCGATGAGAACAGGTTTTTAATCTGTTTGAATTATGGAGTTAGTACAGTACATAGAGCCCTAATATTTGAGCAGTGGAACAGAAAGCAGCCTCTCTCTGGTACCAGAGGTTTTACTTCAGTTTTTTTTTTCTATCTTTACCTCTGTCTCAGAGAAAAATGTGGCAAACACCAGGATACAGAACAGTTTGTTTTGGTTTGGTGACGGTTTGTGATTTGGTGAAAGAACATTCAGTAAATTGTTCGTTCTCACATATGTTTTAGACATAAGCTTGTAATATTTTGTTAAATATTACAAGCTTATGTCATAATGCTGTTGTTTCTCTGTGTCCAAACATACTATAAATATTCAGTGGTTCCAAAAAGCCTGAGGAGGGGGTGAGTAACATTCTGAGAAAAATTCAGAATTCCTAATTTTAAAAGTCCTAATTTTATGAGAGGAACCTCAGATATAAATTTACGACAAAAAAATAAAATAAAATCACATGTTCATGAGAAAAGAACCTGAATATTCTCTGCGATTATAAAGTTTTAAATATGTGAGAAGAAACTTTGAAATTCTCTGAGATTAAAATCACAAGTTTATAGGGAAAAAACAAAACAAACAAAAAAAGGAATCACATTGCTTCACTTTACAAGGCTGAATCAACCTCATCACACCACAGACACAGCCAGTCAACAGGGGATGAGACATTCTGTTTGAATTGCCCATAAACGTAACCAGCGATATTTACATTACATTCTTGTTCCTGATGCACGAAAATTGACACCTCATCCTAATCAGCACGTTGTTTTTTTTTTTTGTTTTTTTTTGAATAGGCCCAATTCATGGCAACGCCTCTTCAAAGTCTGGATATGGTGATTCTGAGTGTAATTTGATTAACTCATTATATATGGAAAGCAGCACTGACTGAGGAAAACTTTAAAAACCACTGGATTGTTTTTTTTTTCTCTTCTTATTTTCATTATCATGTTAAGTGTTCTATAATATTCTGAAGTCTTTATATTCTGCTTTGGTTTTTGTGCAGAACTTTTTCAGTCTTGAGCATTTATGCTGTTTCTAAGATTACTGACTACAGACTGTACTGATGAACATTAAGGGACATCAGCATGTTCTGTATGAACAGACTACACTTCTCCTTCTTTCAACTTTTCTTTGGAGCTTCTTCTTCAGTAGGATTTTAGTTTTAGGTACTTCAGTATGCTCACAAACACTGACAGACATATCATTCTGGCTACACCATATAGCCTGCAATTTATAGCAATTTTCATTTGATAACATTATTACTATTATTGTTCTTGTTGTTATTATATGAGATGGGAAGGAAAGTGCTATTTTCACCTTACAACTGACAGTGCTCTGTGCTTGTGAATATAGATTTAAATATTTATAACCAAAAAACAACCTATAATAATAATAATAATAATAATAATAATAATAATAATAATAATAATAATAATAACAATAATAAGAATAATAATATAATGCTGATGTGGCAGAAACATTTCTAATAGTGTTTTATATCATATATATAATGGAGTTACAGTCATAGATTTGTATGTAGAATGAGCAGCAATGCTCAGCAGTGCAAGGACAACAGGAACTAACGGCCCAGTTCAAAACTCTCAGGAATCTCTCACACAGACCAAAGATATCCGTTTCTTGTTACCCATTAAAAATTTACATTTAAGTCTGTTGTAGCTGATTCAATTTTGTCCATCAACTGAGAGTGAAATTGAAAACCTCAATAGCGCACTTTAGCCTTCAATGACAAGACTATTGTTTTGATTGGAGGATCCAGTCTGGGCCTCGCTGATGCAGCCGGGACTTCTCCTGCTCTTAATTTGTAACAGTGACCGCCTTAAAGTCTTTCAGCTCAACCTGACACACCATCCTGTTTTAAACTAACAAAGTTAACAGTCTTGAACATTTTAAACACCCGAGATCTAACAAAAGGTGTTAAAAGTTCATTAGAAAAGCGTCCAAAAGAAGCTAAAAGGCCAGAGAGAAAACAGGAACACTCACCACCTCCAGCCCTTCAGTCCTCAAACGCCCGCACCTTGATTTTCTGTCAGTTTGTTGGTGACGGAGCAGCCCTAAATCGAATTTAATAACATTGTTCCCTCGGCTGAAGTAAATGACAAGATCAAAATTAAAATTACCTCAATGTTTCAGCCAATAAACAAGACAGTTTTCTCGACAGACACCAACAACAAATATTTGACCAAATGTCTGGGCAGTGGGCTTGAAGCCCCACATAAGCCTTAACGCCATTACTTATTCAGGAAGTTTATTGGTGTGTTAATAATTGATCACCTAATTAAGGGGGGAAGTTGGGGAGATATGGGGCTGAATGCCTCTTTACCAGTGGGCTTTTGGTAAGTGCATGGTTTGGTGGAGCACGACAGAGAGGCGCCAACGAGAGTAACTTCTGACCAGCGCGTAAAACTCCTTTTCGTATAAATTGACCTGAGCACGGGATACACTAAAGAGGAAAAGATGCACAACAGGATCAACAACAGATCTGTGCACTCTGTGCACTTTTAGAATCGATGTTCAACTCAGATTCAATAAAACTTCTTTCATACTTTAGTCATGTTGAGTCACCTGTTCTGCCTTTGGCTTTGTTTTTGGGGTCAGATGTAGCTGTTTATCTGAAGTTGTCTTTTTTTTTTTTTTTTGTTGGACCATTTTAGTTTTACTGTTGTCAATGTGGGAAAGCATGGTCACAGTTCACTAAAACTCTCCACTGAAATTCATCAAAACTCAGGATTTGCCGTAGCTTTCCGTTCCTCACAACACTGGAAAATTGGAGATATTTTACCGAATGAGTTGAAATCTTTTCCACTTTTTTTTCCGTGTTTTCTCTTCTTAAGAAAATAGAATCCAAATGATTTCATCTAGCTTTAAATAAAAATAAACTAAACTGAATACATGTAGCTAAAATATTGTTGTTAATAGGTAACAAGAGAAGCTCATAAGGTTTTTACAAAAACCCACAGCAGTTTTCATAGTAAAAGTTGTAATTTTCAAGGGATTTTCTAATGTATACACGTGAGTTGATGGTTCTGAAAATACACACAACAATCAACTCTATATTTTCAATGTTCTATATTTTCCTACTGTCTTAAAAAAAGATTCAAACCAACAATGAATGTATCCAACTAACCAGTGATGTCTGTGTAGTAAAAGCCTGATTCCTCTGAACCACAGAGCTCCACTGTTGTCCAAAAAACTACTAAACAACACATCAGTGAGACACACAGTTGCACTGGGCGACATGTTCCAACATAAACATCAGCAAACACACTATAGTTTTATTTAGATTCGACCCCACAGACAAAATCCTGCTGCCAGAAACTGTCGCTTGATCACCAAACGTGTATTAATCCACCACTGAAAACAGTCCCTCAGCAAATGGGCTGCTCCCTCCTGTTTGAGTAGCACTTGTTAAAAACTACAGGGACCAGTTGTTTTAAGGAAATGACTGAAGCTATGTAATTATGAACGGTTTTCAAAGATTTCCATCATCAGTGGGAACAAATGGTCTTGGGGATGAGTGCTCAGAACGAGAGCAAGCACTAAGTGACGAGCATGTTGTTGGTTTTGATCTTCTCATGGGATTTATTGACAACAAAAAATTCAACCTTTAAATTCCAGTTAATTTATTTTTTAATTGTTTTAATTTGTTTACCCAATTTGGCACAGTAATAAGTTTAATAAATAAAATGAGCTTTGAGACGGAATATGTGGTCACTGAAGATCATACATCAGACACAGTGAGAAATCATATAGTAGTCAATTAGTCATGTTGATGATCTAGATATCAGACAAATGATTATATATATATATATATATACACTGTATATATATATCAGGAATATTCCTGACTGATTATTTTATCTTTCTTCTCATCATTAAAAAAAACAAAAAAAAAAAAAAACAAACACTTGCACACTGAATATAATGAGGAAAACCCTTCAAACTTTACATGATTTTCCAAACAGCGATGGTTCAGTAAAGCACCATTTCCCTCACACTCTCCGCAGGGCTGATTTTTTTTTTTTTTTTTTTTTTTTTAGAGTGATGATTTCACTATCGGAGCCAATGGATTCTCCTAGAGAGGCCTTTTAAGAAAGCCGTCTAATGCCAGCCATTCATCATCTTGTTGGAAAACACATGCCAAGCCAGCAGATAAAAGTGGCATTCATCATTCCATTTATCGTACATGAACATAAATATCAGCCATCTGGGCCACACTTTTTACCCTGCAAGGCTTACAGTAGAAGCATTTTTAGAATGAGAGGCTCCAGTGAGACTGAGATCAGTGTTTTGTATCGTGCTCTACCCAGGGGCGTCTTAAAAAATCTTTTTTTTTTTTTTTTTTTTTTCTGTATGTGTGTTTACTTATTATAGTAAATACACACCCTCACCCTTGGGCTTGAGATTGTCTCTGGATTGGGGTAAATATAGTGGCACTGAATGATATATTTTTTAAATCAAGAAACCTTCCAGAAATAGGCCACGAAACAAAGTTAGTAAATGGTAAGTGGAAAAGAGGTAATTTTTATCTTTTTTTTTTTTTTCAAGGCCCAGCCATTTCATTTCCCTGCATGACACCAGACAGTTTTTGGTACAGAGATGGAAATGTTAAAAGAAACTGTTTAAAACACTGTAGAAACATTATATAAAAAAACAAATCTATTCCAAATCTATTCTATTCTATATATATATATTTCCTAGTTCACTGTGTCCTCAAGGTATCCACGTGCACTGAGCTGAAAGAGAAGTAGGCCAACTCCCAGCCAGAGGCAGCTGAATGCAGTATTTAAAAAGCGTTACTGTAGAATACAGTACAGTAATGGGCATGCTGGGACCACTGAATTCAAGTGTCAGGATCCCAGTGAGGGGTCTGGAGTGATAAACTTTTTTTTTTTTTTTTTGTTAACAACAAAATGTTCCAAATAAGAAAATAAAATGCAGGTCCCTGATCATGGCTCATTACATCTGTGGCTCCAGGGTTCTTTAGATTGTCCAAGCCCCTCGGCCTTTGTGAAGTGAATTGAACGTTGTGCAGTAAAGTGAAGGGAAACAACCCCACAGTGCATCTACGAATAGAAAGATTATAACAGAGCAACAGAGGTGTGCATAAAATGAGCAATGACTTCCAGACAGCAATTCTTATAAGGTAACCCCCCCCCCCCCAAAAAAGGTATATTTTTGAGACAAGCAATTCATGGTTTTAAACAATATCCAAAATTAGAATTAGGACAGTTCTAAATATGAGAAAATCACTACATATTTTGACAAAAAGTCTGGTCATCATTCAAACGTGCCAAAAAGTGGGCTACAATTAAACAAATCTCCACATGAGGACAGATTTAAGTTATTTGTAATATGCTTTTCTCTCTCTCTTTTCTCTGTCTCTCTGTATGTCCCATACTGGGCAATTAAATCTCTGCAAAACCATGGACTAAATACAGGTGGTAGAGCCTGTTCATTAATAGAATGACATTTGATGATATAAAAAAAAAAAGGCCAAAATGAGTTTCTTGTCAGTCTGACCTTATGTTAAACCCTCTCTGCACACCTCTTATGAGACAAAAATGTAATGGACATCGATAATGGGAAGTAAAAAGTATAACAAATGAACAGGGGAGGACAAGTCCCATGGGAAACTTGCTCAAACAGTTGTAGTTTATTGTGGTGAAAGGCAGATACGAGTGGAGCTCAGCCAGAAGGAGGGGAGAGGTGTAATTGGTAGTGAATCCCAGCACAGTGGATGTGTGCAATGAGATTCATTAAGAAAACTGCACAAGTCCCACAGCACACACACACACACACAAACCTACACACAGACACACATTGCAGTTTAGTTTGTTTGGCCTTTATTATTTTTTATTTATTTATTCAGTTATTTAATTAGTTATTTAGGAAGTGAATGCCATAATGCCACAGGAGTATTGTTAAATGTTAGGGCTAATATGCTGAAGCAAGAGATTGATTTCTACTGTGATTCTCCAAAAACAGAAGCAGGAAGGAAACACAACAGAACTTTTGGAATTGGTTTAAATGTGCAGATGGTGGACTGACCAGGCACCATGACTTCAAATAAATATGAAATGAATATAGAAGTAAAGGAATCATTTCTGTTAGTTACAAAAATAGAAATACATCAGTATTAATTGAACTGACCAGGAGTTCTCTTTCTAGTACAGTTACTGGTCATGTGCAAAACTCATACAGTTGCAAGTAGCAGTGAGTCCCCATGTATTTCCATTTATAATGAATATTTCTGTTTATGTTAAACTCTCCATCCAACCCAAAGGTTACAGCGATGATCAGATAATGCCTGAATAAAGTAATAAAGCAGCATCAATGTGATCCGACATTACTATCTAATGTCAGGCCGATACCGTGCCGTAATGTGATGGTACAGCCCCAGCCAATCAGGGATGATGATGTGTGTATTAATAAGCAAAATAAATAAGAATGGAACAGTGAACCAGAGTAGGAGAAGAATGGCCTGTAGTTATCCAAACAGACACCCTCATATGAATCAATCAATTCAAACTGAATAGGTCAATTATCTGATATGCTTGATTAATCATTTTGATTAGAACAGAATGAGCGACGGAGTGGCATGATGAGAAATATGAGCTTTTCAGTGCGTGCGGCAAGAGATCAATCAATATTCACTGTATAGGTTAATAGTCACACTAATTGGCCCAGCAGCGGCTGATGGATAATGTTAAAGAAAGATGGCAGCCAGATGAGAACACGACAGGAAAATGTGAGAAATGAATGGAGACAGAATGGGACAGAGGAGATTTAGTAAATGCACGTGTAACAAAATTAGGAGATTTAGTTATGCACTGTGGCATATGCAAATGATGCTTTACAGAAAGCTTTAATAATAATACTTGCTGTGTGTGCTCATGTGCTACCTTCTGTGTGAAGTGTATGATGTTGAAAAGACCAATGTCAGAGTATGTATCAAACTCTGAATGTTAGAATTACTGTCAAAGTTCAGCTTAGGCTGACTGGAACTGGGTCATAAGCTTTTGAGGTTTTTCTTGTCATGAACCACTTAACAATTTTTTTTTGAACTGCTGCCGGTGCAGGGGATCATCTTGGCTTCATCCAGTCAGTAGTTAGGATTCATTCTCTAGTGAACACGTATGCATGCACCAAATTTCTAACCATCTGAAAGTGAGGGGAGAATTAAGACCACAGAGCACACACACACACACACACAACCCTGATCAATATTTCACTGTTAAGTCTAATCACAACATAATAGATCAGTGGTGAGAACCCTGCTACACAGAGCACAACATCTTGTCAGTGAGGAGGAGGATAGAAAGAAGGAGGTTCAGTGTGTCTGACAGGAACTTCCAGGCCAAAGGGAGCAAAGGATGGATAATGAGAATCCTCCCCAAATTGAAGACCTGGGTAGGCAGTGCTAACTCAGCTGGGACCACCGGGACCATCCCTTCTGCGAGTCACAAGGAGTCAGTCCTCACCACAGAACATTCAATACATTACGATCTCTGTTTGTCCACCCTAAAGACGGGACTCCCAAAGACTTGAGTGGTTTATAACCTTCTTTAAGTAGTTCTTTTAACCCAAACCACAATGTTTCCTAAACCTTAAATAAGTTGTTTTTCTGTCTGAACCAAAGCAAATCTTAACTATAGTGTTGTCACATCATAAGACAGATTCAGCAGTGATTGCTGTTACGTTTGAAACCACAACTAAACACGCCCACACCTCCGCGCAACCCTGCGGGAAAGTGCCGCACTGCCAGATTTTGTGTGAATGCAGCCGAGGTGTCATGCTTCTGTGACCTCTCTGCTCTGCATGTGTGTGTGTATGTATTATGTGTGTGTGTAGCTCAGTCTCACCCCCCATCAAACAGACACACAGACCTGCAGCTCTTTTCACATCCATGATACAGACAGAGTGCAGAGGAGGGAGACGGAGACAGCAATGTAACTTGATCCCTTCATTTTGATGGAGCCCTTCCTTCACACCCTGTGCACTGTTATTGGCTGGGAGCCACACACACACACACACACACTGGCTAAAGGCTGCAGCCCAGAAATGTTCCAGGGTCTCTGCAGATAAACACACCACCACACACAATGGGTCATAAGTGATGACAAAGAGGGATTACTGTTGTATGAGTGTACACATCCAGCATAGTATACCTTTAAATGTGATATCATATTGTGTAAGTGAGTTGAGAAAGACTGAGCTGATTTCATTGTGTATAGCCTAAGTCAAACTGCAATGCTTTCTGTGTGGCCTGAAACGTAGACTGAGAAACTGAGATTACAGAAAATATATTAAGGGTGTGAAAGAGCTGAATTAATGTGTGAAAATCCAAATGTTTGTGACCTGTTCAAAGTTTGAATGAAGTTCCTTACAAGAATGTAAGAATGTGTAGGAAGAGGATGAATAAGACTGAGTTTGAAAGTTTCTCTTTGTCACCTCCATGGAAGCTAAGCTGCATTGTTTTATGTCTAGCTGGAGCTAAGCTGCAGTGATTCATGGATGGCTGGTGACCTGGGCTGTTGTTATGGAGGCACCGGGTTGCTTGTATTGTGTGTCTTTGTGAATCTGTGTATATGTGTCTGTTTCTCTTTGTGCTTGTGTGTGTGTGTGTGTGTGTGTGTGTGTGTGTGTGTGCAGTCTAATCAGCTGATCTGAATCAGGTGTGTGTGCCCAGCTGCAGTTAATGGTTGTCATTGTCATGGCAACTCCCTAGCTGGTTCAAACGAGGATTAGGCTGAAAGATGCCTCTCAAACTTTGGCTAATCACTCAAAGAATGTCATTTCTATCACCTAAGTTTTACATTGTGTGACAGAGGAGACTCTGTCTGCTGAAGGCAGCGATATTAAGTATTTGTTTGTGGTGTGAAAAATGTGGGAGATGCAGTGATCTAAAAACACCTCTCTTTCTGTTTTCCGGTCTCAGTTAACATTGAAGTCAGTGGGGCAGTGTGATGGTGCTCCTGTCACTCAGAGGCTCATGGAGCAAAATGTGTGAGTGTGTTTGCTCAGACACTTCTCAAAAGAGAAATTTGACTAAGTTCTGGCAAGAAATGATGTGTGAAGAGAGAAATCTTTGAAAGTTGGAAGAAACTTTGCGAAGGGCTGAACAGCTTCTCTATGCTCAGTGTGTGAAGTCACCCACTATAGCTGTGAACATTCAACCACATAGACACCAATGTAAAAAAATCTGGGTCCAGTGAAACGTCTGAGTTTCTATGTCGAAGCATGTAGACGGAGTTACAAATCAAAAAAAAAAATTTAAATCTTAGAAGAACATATTGTGAGAATGTTTGCACAGCAGTCATACTAAATGAATTAATAAATAGTGTATTGAGCAGGCCATTGTTTTCTGAGCCACTGCACCTTGTGTTGTTGGTAGTATGGCTCTTCCTATGCCTCCTACCCTCTGCTGTAACTGTGTTTTAAAAATCACAGGTGTAATTACTTTTGTTACAGTGGTCAGAGGTGTATTCTCTTTTGTTGCACTGGGGTTGTACTTTGGGGCCTTTATTTTCAATGTCTAGCCTGTTGTTTTTTTTTTTTTTTTTTTTTGTGGCACAATTTTGGTACAGTACAATTTTGAATTATTTAACATTTTGTGGTGTTGCACAGAGGTATACTCAGTTTAGTTGTATACTGTATACTGTGTTCTCTCCTGGTGTAGGAGGTAACTCTGTTGACAGTAGACAGACACCTTTAACATACAGACAGCTACCTTTGCAGATATCTAGGTGTGTCACACAGCTTAAGCATTGAACCATTGCATTGGAGGAGCAGCAAACTCCATCTCCCTATCAGCAGCCTCAACAAGGAGCTCAGGGTTTCTTGCATATAAGAGGCACTACTCTGTCAGGACTCCAGGGACTCCAAGGATCTCCAGGGGGAATGAAAGAGTCTCAGCTGAGACACAGGGCCTTGGCGGGCATGGTGACAACTGGATGGTCAGGGTTAGGAGCCATCCCACAACCTCATGATAAGACCCAAAGTAAGGACAGAAGCAGTGTAGTCCTGGAGGAGGTGCGGGTCCTGTGTAAGATCCTGAACCCCAAACTGCTCCTGATGGTCGTGCCATCAGTGTGTAAATGGGTGAACATGGCATGTAGTGTAAAGTGCGTCAAGGGGTCAAGAGAAGTGCCAGAAGTGTAGTCCATAACAGTGATAACAGTGATGTGCTCACTGGAGCACATCCTCCGCAGCTGCTCAGCAGCACTGGGGGAGGGCCAGGTGCAGAAGATGGTTGCAGAGACCATCTCCAAAACCATGGCCAACAACAAGCGTGTCTGTGGCCCAGATCATCAGCCCAGGTCTACTTACTTCTGCACGGGACTGGGGGGAGCTCAAATTCCTGGACCACACTATGACAACTGTGTGGAGGCCAGGTGTGATCCTATCATCAGCCTCTTTAAAGCAGTTGCTCCTTATAAGTAAAGCTGACAGGTCCCTGGGAGGACTGTATGGAAGCAGTCCAAGTACCAGGAGCTGGTGGAGTGGTGCAAGAGGAGAGCCTGGAGGGCGACACTGTGAGCCCACTGAAGTGGGGTATAGACGGTTTGCTGGCCAGTCATTGTGCGAGGTCAACACTCTACTTGGCATCACTGGTGCTACAAAAAGGAAAGCCATCCAGTCCGTCATGGAGGCTCCACACAGGGCCTCCATTGCTGGGTCAGCGCTTCAGGAACAAAAGCCCAGATCTGATACCACAGTAGACCAGTCTTTCATTCTCAAACTGTTGAACGGACTGGCATAACCACTCCGAGGGACTAATAAGTGGTTATGAAGATAAATCCGAACAGAGAAATCTGTGCTTTTGATGGTTTTGATTTGAAACATTTCACACATTTAAACACTAGAATCACTTGGTACCATGAAGAAGTTCTCATCAGATTTTTTTTAGTAGCAACACATTTTGTGGACAACTTTCTGATGAGAGAAAAAAAAAGTGTAGGCAGATAGATGGTCTAATGGACTGATTGATAGATGGCTGTGAACTTTTTGATACCAAATGAATGCCCAGCTTACTGAGTGAAAGGTCAGGGAGAGATGAGAGATGATAATGATTTTTTAATGATGATTCTGAAAGGCGCCCCATTTGCTTCTCGTGAAGTGCTTTGAGGGAAAGAAAGAGGTATGTAGAGAGAAAGCAAGCTCAAGAAGACATAAGTCTGACAGGCACAATTGGCCCACCCTTTGCATTCAGCAGATGAACAGTGTGACCTTACAAGGCCTTACCCCTCTGTTCTGTTCATTTCCTAACTATAATATTGTGTGATGTAACAACTTGAACAAAAAAAAAAAAGGTTATACAACTGTTTGATGGAACATCTTTTACTTTACTTACGTTTTAGTTATAAAGTTTGAGTTGAAAGCACAGCAGTGCGCTCAGATATAACAAACATTAAAAAAGGTCAGTTTTCAAAGGGCTGGCTCAGTTTGAGAGACTGTTTCTCAGCAGGTTTCCTGTTCGGCAGTGGCAAAAGGAGAGAAGGAATAAAGTAAGGGTATTCACAGAGAGCAAGACAGGAAGGAATCTAAATTAGCAGGAGAGAATTACAGAAAAGAGTGGAGTCTGTAAATGAAAGATTAGCAGAGATGGAAGAGAGGATCCGGATTTCATAGTTAATTAGTTGTGTTCACATCATATGTTATTAATAGCACTAAATGTATTCATGTATCTTACAAAATGATCAGGTTTTTATAATAGGGTAATTAGTAATCAGAGTGTATAGGCTGATGTTTTATTTACCATGCATGGATAAAAGTGGACTTACTAATTTTGATTATTAAGTTCTGCATCCTCAAAGAAGAATATATTTCACACAGGATGAGATATATACGTGGTCGCATTTAGAGCTAATCACTGAACACTGTTAGTGTTACTCACACTTCATCCCCTTATATATGTATTAGATCTATATATATATGTATTAGTTAATGAAATATTAACTGGTAAGCATTTTGACATATAACAAACTATTGCCAAGACCTTCATTATAATGTATTCCACAGTGAGGCAACTATAAAAAACTAACAGTAGCACAGAAATTATGACAGCACTCTGTTCCAATGGTTTGAAAAAAAAAAAAGAAAAATGAAACAAAAGAAATGAATTAATCAAACAGCTCAGTCATCTGTTGCAGAAGCATTGACATTGTAACCTCACAAAAAAATGACATATGGAAGGAGATTTCAAAGCAGGTGAACAGTGTTACATTCTACCAGGCAACCGTGTCAGAAGTTTAAAGAAAGTGGTTTTGTTTCAAACCTTTACCAAAAAAGTTCGTCACAGTTTTCCAAACCAACGTCAAGACATCTGTGCCAACGATAGCGATTTGTCATTCTCTGGCGTTGCTCCAGACAGGGGCAGTGACATCACACACCCAACACTGACACTGTTCATGGGCAGACAGATTGTGTGTTGACTGGTAGGCAACTGTGTTTCTTCAGATGACCCTCTTCACTGTGAATCCAGATTGTTTGGGGTTTTGAAATTTTCCTGTTCCTAATTTCCTAATTTTTTTTTTTTTTCTTTTTGACCTTCAGACAGTTTTTAATTGCAGAACAGACGATCAGCAAGTAACCTACACTGGTTAAATCAGCCCAGTTTACATGTAGTTTCATCAAAAGACATGAGAATTGGTTGGATCTGATTGAGGAAGTTGTCAAATTCTTAACTGTGTAACCGTGTCAGGTTCTTCTATTAAAGTTGGAAAAAAATTGAACTTTAATGTGGAGATAAATGGACATGTTAGTGTGATAGCTCTACACTCATCATAATCAGCAGTACTTGGGGAAAGTGGGTTGAAGGACCTCTGTCCTACGTATTGATGGTCAGTATGATTCAGAATGCTGTTTACAACAGGAACCAAAAAAAAAAAAAAAGATGAACGGAGCTTGATGTTTGTTGTTGCTTTGTCACTGTGAGTAACAAACGTATGCCTACCTCTCTCTTCTTGTGTCTTTCTGTGAGTTCCAGTGGAGTGGCCCAATGCTCGGAGTCCTCTGGCTCTGTTTCATCACAGAGGGGAGCGGCACTCTAACTTCGACCAGAGGAATCTGTAAAAGCAAAACAAAAACAAATCTCAGCTTGACATATTTCTACGACTCCAACAAATGATATCAAACTGGGCACCAATCTGAAGATCGCCTTTGTGAACTGGGCTGTTGCGCAAGATTGGACAGTCTTAGACAGGGACGGCTGCATTGAAACCGTGCTGTGGGTGATATCTTCAGGACTTTCTACTATGAAAAGTCTATGTTTTGTTTTGTTTTTTTATCAGGTAACTTCAGTTAAACTGAAGGACAGGACACCACAAGGGCTAAAGAGAAACAAAGCCATCGCTGTGAAAATAGATTCATTCTGTGAACCATTCTGAATTCCTTCCTGTCATTTGTTTCAGTATTGTAAAAAGCTATATAATTGGCATTAAGTAAGATTAAATGGAATTACAAGGTATCCTAAGTGTATTACCGGCATGATAATTATTACAATCACAGCTTAAAGAAATAAACACCATGTGCATTAATTGCTGGTTATTTATGAAGAAAATGTTAATGATGTGGTATCAAACTAACCATATTCTAATACTTGCCTGGTGATTATGTTGGAATAAGTTTATGTGAGCTGCTGATTGGCTTATTGCCTGCTTGGAATGCAACGCCTCACACATCAAGAAAAGTTTTACTCTTTCACTTGTTTTGTTTTGTTTGAATTTTGAATCAGTGTAGTTCACATCATTTCTAAAGGGAGGCTGCTGCAGCATGCAGGCATCATTAGCCTGTGTTTACATGCAGCTACGTGTCTGCAGGATCCAAAGGACCCTTATGCTGGCCGTGGATAAGAAATATCACTGGGGCAGTTGCTGATAAAAAAAAAAAATCTTGGAGGCTGCACCTGAGCAGTGACATCGTTTGTTCTGCAAACAAAATGCACATGTTATTTGGGATGATATTCATTCAGTCTTTTGGTTCCTAAAAATTGGTTCAAAACTTAATACTTCTGCTAATGGAGTGGGCTAATGCTAAGTTTTAAAAACACTTTCACTTTTTTGAGTGATTTCATGCATCCTACAACAAAGTAGAATGAGGCCAATCAGCCCTCAAGGCCACTGGAGGAGGAAACATTCCTCTCAAGCGCTTATGTTATTAATAAAAAGAGAAGATTTGTGAATGAAAAAAAAAAGAAAGAAATGCTGTTTCAAACATGTCGAAACCTCTCCTGTACTAGCACGATGTTTAATTTGTTCTTATAGGTCACAAATAACATACGTCAGTGTCTGGCCACAGCTACTGTGGTATAGTTACTATTAAAAAAATTAATAATAATAATTAAAAAAGAAATAGATGTAATCATCCAATTGGCTTTAACATTCATGGTCACCATGGTCTTATCATTATCTTCTTCTTTTGCCATTATCAAGCCAAAAATCCAACATGTACAGAGAAAGCCTAAATAATTCCAAGAAACGTGGTCCATGCATTCATTCCTCCAATAAAATGAAACCATCATTAAAATCAAAGGATTTAAATAATTACATGCTCTTTGCTCCAGCACCACCCTTAGGACACAGTAAATGTTTAATGACAGCACTCAAAGTTTCTGAAATGTGTTGCTGGAAAAGTTGTGACAAAGGGCAAACTCCAGCTCCATTCCAATGGGACTCTATTTACCCACCGCTGAATTGCTGTAATAATAAAGACACCCCACCATTCTCCTCTCAACTGTGAAAATTTGTCAATCTGTATCTTCTGGATTTAATTTCATGCTTTGCAGCAGATACAACAAAACATTTGCACATTTTCCTTATTTGCAATTCAAAGAAAGAGAGGCGGGAGAAAAAGGAAGAAAACCGACAACAAAAACACGTTCTCGTCATTTTAGTACGCATTTTCTCTGCATTCTCGAATCAGCCGGTTGAATGGCAGATAATAAAGGAGGCTCGTACGAATTTTGGTTCAAAAATCAGATTTCTCCCCCACTGCTGCTGCCAGCAGAGAAAACACTTCACTGACAGAAAAACACTTCAGTTTTCATGGAGTGTTTATTGTGGAGTAGATCTCTTGTGCTTGACAATACATCAGTGAATGAGGCGGTTACACTGATTATTCCAGGAAGGTACAAAACTCAGCAGCATATACAGATGATGCTACACACCTACTGTAGGTAGCAGGCAACTGTACTATGTGCTCTGTGGGTATCTCTGCCTGTAAACATAAACTTCATCAGTTAGATTATAATTAGTTATAATTGGTTTATAAGACAAAAACACAAACACACAATCACACACATTTATATATGTCAAATGTTTTCATGAACAAATCAAATGTGTAAGTTGGAGTGGATGGTGGGTGTACAAAGCACAGGACTTTGACACCGGAGACCAGGATTCACATCCTGTACGAGATGGTGGTTTTGGTTAAATAGTGATAAAGTTAGATAGTAAAGTGAATGTAATCTGGGGTTTACATAAATGATGCGATTTTTGATATAACACAACTGATGTGCTGCAATAATTTTACCTAAATGCATAACATGCCATAGTAAGTGCAATGCTCCTCAACTCACTCACATATAGGTTTGAATGTCCAGAAACACGCATTTGGCTGAGTGAGCTTAAGATTTTGAAAATTCATTTTGAGTGTCATCTGTCTTACTCCCATGCGTTAAGACAGTTTTGTATTTGTCCTTCCTTGAGAATGTGCAGGAGCACGCACAGTAACACACACGGCCCGGTGGTCTAAGTATATAATCGAAGGTGACACGAATACGGGCGACCGGCACATCAACAGCTTTTACAGCTCCTTAATCAGAGGCAGCTAATGGCAGACACACATACATAAATTAAACAGATCACTTTTCTGGGGCATCATAATACATTGGGACATGCATCAGTGGCTGAAAACACAGGGCTTTTATTTTTTTTTTAAAAAGGAAGATGAAAAAGAGAGAGAGAGAGAGAGAGCTGTCGGTCCAACCAGGAGAGCAACAACAGCAGTGAGGCAGAAACACTCCAGATGTCACCTCTGTGTGTGTGTCTGTGTGTGTGTGTTCATGGCTCTGAACAGCACATGTAAGATGTACGCCTGCTCATATAAAAGTGTGTGCATGTCTACCAAAATTAAAAACAGTGTGTCTCTGTGTGTGTGAGAGTGACAAAGGGAGAGGGTGAGATCTTGTGTGGCCTCCTCTGCCCTCAAATGCTCTTTTGGGACCACTCCACTGCCACACACCTACACACACAGACACACACTCACCGTGTGTGCACACGCACAAAAGCACATGCAAGGACGCACAATTATGCACACACAGACACACTGAGTCTGTCAGCGTGCTTCACTTCAATCTTCTGGCTCACTGGCAGGTCTGACACATCATGCATTCATCAAAGTGAGAGTTTGTGTATGTGTCTGTGTGTCTGTTTGTGTGTGTGTCAGCACAACTGTGTGAGAGAGCGATAGGGTGTACTAGCGCCTGCATAAGTGATTTTCGTATATTTAGGCCATAAAATCCCATTGATGGAATTATGATTGTCACTACGTTTTCGTGAAACGAGCATGATTGTGTTAACAGATAATTTGGAAGTTTCTGAATGGAGTTCTGTGCAGTTGGAGATTTTTTTTAGGGGCCATGAGAGGAACTCATGTCATGGTGCTGAGAGCTGGATCACAAACCTCTGCAACTGACAAACATTTTCTCAACAACAGCCTGAAAATACAAGACTGAAGCATGATGGAGACACTTACCATCCAAAAAGTGATATAAAATTTAGTATCTGGCTACAGAGGAACAGCCCAAGGTGCCAACTGAGACTATGTCAATGTCCCTACATGAGGGCTGTGATCAAAATGTCCCTGATCTATCACAGTGAGAGCTGCTGAGTGAAGGGGAAACTGGCTTTAAGCACCTCTGTCTGAGGAAGAGTCTCAGGTACAGGTAACAACAGGGCCACAGTTTTGTGAGAAGTACTGTCACCAAGGGGGCCGCTCAACTGATAAGTCACTCCCGTTTCAAGGCTCTTTCTATGTGATGTCTGCCTCAGCTGGTCTCCTGATGGGTCATCTAACCCTCACAGCAATCAGGGGACAAACGTCAGCCAAAGAGCCACTGAACCACCAATAAGGACAAAAATTCAGATTCAGTATATGGGGAGACATCATACGCTCTCGGGGGCTGCCGGTGGCACTGACAGCAACACCAAGGTAAGGTGACAAAAGTCTACAAGATGCTTCAGTGGAGACCTCCCTAAACCATCAGTCTCAGACAGGGTGAGACTCTCAGAGTCTCTAACTAGCACATCAGATGCAGCAGAGGTTGGTGGCACATTTTTTCAAAGTAAACTGCAAATGTTTGTCAGATGATCATTTGCCTTTTTGGATGAAACACAGCCTATGGACACCACATTACTATAATTAATAAATTCAGTGCGAATAATTAACCAAACTGTGTTGAAGGCACATTCAGATTGCAGTGAGTTCTGCATGCATTCACACCAGTACCAGCAAATCCTTTTTCCTGATCCAGATAAGACACATGACTACATGCTTGGCAAGCTTACATAATGTACATAAGCTCTAGACATACATGGAGAGCTTATACTTTACAGGACATTGATGCTTTTCTGCTTCAGGACCAGTTCTCTGCCCAAATTCTTCTGCGTCACATTTGAATAGTTTAAGCGGTCGAAGTATGAATATAGTTGCTGTCACCTTCTGTCGTTCCTTCTGCTGTCCTCGTAGGAGATAATTCCCTCAGGTGGACCCGGAAATCAATTTCCAAATCATTTGCTTCCTTCCGCCCTTTATTTGTTTTTTTCTTTTTTTTCCAATGGGCAAGCAGTGGCTTTTCACTTCCCTCATCTCCCAACCTCTTTATTCTGTTTTCTTTCACTTTGCTCCATCTACTCCATGCTCTCTCACTGTACCCTTTCATCTCCTCCTCACTGCCTTTTACTGTAGCTTTCTATTCTTCTCTCTCTCCATCCCTTAACCTCCCCTGCTCCATTGTTGTCTTTTTTCTCTCCCTTTGTTCCACACGCTTTTGTCATTTTCTCCCTTTATCCCCCCACTATTTCCTTCCCTTGTTCAATTTTCTTTCATTCTCTCTCTCTCTTTACTTACCTTGACCTTTCTCCGAACATTTATCTCCCCTGCACTAGTATTTGCTCAGCCTCATGGCAAAAAAAAATAAATAGCTCTTTCCCATTAAGCTTACATAGAATCTTGAAATTTTTATTCCTTTTTAAACACTCCACTCCACATAGGTGGAGATGGTTTTCTCTTACTTTTGGAAGCAAGTGGACTGAAGTGAATATTGATTTTGAACATGTAAAGCTTCATTAAGAACTAAATTTATACATACGTCTGACATAACCGTCAATGAGCTTTCTGTGCATTATTAACAGACAGAGAGGTCTAATATAAAGGCAACCAGAGAATTAGACTCTACTTTACTATTACAATTACCAACCATATGACCAAGACAATATCCTACTTTGTGAAAAAAAAAACTCATGATGCTAACTTGATGATCATCTTAAAATGAAAACCTGTTGCTGAAAGGTGGACACTGGTAGAAAAAGGCCCCATTACAAAACTGCTGAACTGTGAAACACTGGTGTTACCTTTGGGAATGAAAGAGAGATAGAAACAGCAATGGATCAGTGCTACAAAATCATTAGACGTACACTATGGAATTAAACTAAAATTAAAAATCTCAAAACTCAAAATAAGCTGAGTTTAGCAAACTGTCAATCAGGAATCAGGCACTTTACATTTATGTCCTCTTCAGCTACCACTCAGTGAAACTGCTGAAATGAAAATGTACTGTGCGTCTCCAGCAGCACTCTGGACCAGACTCACCATCGCTCTGCTGAAGCCAGGTAAAGGTGATGGTAGAGATGTTAAGATCATTGAGAAGATCTGACAAGGGTGAATTTTGTTGTTTTTGTTTGATGTTGTTTTGGTCCCTAGAGCAATGTCATATCCAGGAAATCCTGTTATGTTTTTATCTTGTGTCTATGTTGTCTCGTGGCTTCCGGTTTTATTTTGAAATCTACTCTCCTCTCGTTTCAGGTAACTTGCCTCTTCCCCTGGTGTTTCCCCCCCGATTGTCTTCCCCAGCCTGATTTTTTCCAGCTGTTTCCCATTACCTTGTGTGTATATATTGTCTGCATTGCCCTTTGTTCTGTGCCAGTTCGTCTTGTCGTATTGTCAGCGAACCAGCCAAGTCAGTTTTTGTGTCGTTTTGTGTCACCTATTTATCTGAATTATTTTGTTATTTTGTCTAGTCGGTTATTTAGTTAAGTCTTTTCCTCCTAAGAGTGATTTTCTTTTGTACTTTGCAATTATAAACTATTAATTTATACTTTGACTTTTTGAGTCGTGCATTTGGGTTTGAGTCCTTGTTCGATTGTGACAAGCAGTTTTTAAACTTTGCCTTCTAGCCTCTCAAGAGGACATTGTGTTGTGTAGGTGAGACAACAGAAAGCGCACAGGAGGGACAAACACAGAACATCCTCATGTCAAAATGGCTAGATTCAGGGTCAGGCTCTGAAGTTGCTCACTCAGAACAGGATCATTTCTTCTGCTACTGGTGCATCACCATGATCTATCTTCTACCATCAACATCAAGTTTTAGACTTTTATAGCAGTTTGCCTTTGGCAGTACGTAAGCCACTGTATTTCTATAGACCACTCTAAAGATTTCAGTGAAATTTCTTGTGGATATTCATGGTCCCCAGGGCATAATCATATTTTTTGGGGGCGTCATCCTAACCATTAAATATTGACACCATTAGGGGAAACTATACTATAGTGTTATCACCTCTGAAGAGGGTGTTAAATTAGCAAAATCATCAGTATGTTGTTAAATGGTCACATCACTCTACAACACATCATAGCAACATATGATCGTGGGCTGTAATGAATGTTGCAGCCTCTAGAGGGACTTTCCGGTCCATTCATCTGTTTAGCTTCAGAGTTTATCCCAGTTAAATGGCACCAACTGGGACATTTGTGAGCGTGTGGCTGACAGATGCCTGTGATACAGAATGGCGCACAGGTCAACCTGCCTCCCTCTGGACTTCCCTGGTGTCCAGGGAGGCGAGAGCAGAGAGCACTGGGACATGTGGAGGGGTAGGCTGGGGTCTCTTTGCTCCCCTGCTCGGTCGAGGCTCCAGGCAAGTTGCAGACATCCAGGAAAATTGGCCCTGCTACTTGAAGGAGCATCAGGAGCTGTCTGCAGTCCCTGAAGACACGCTCGGTCCTTAAGAACACTCCAATAACAGCACTGATTTTGCTTACAGAGCCGCACATGAGCCTTTACAGTATATGTGTTTCTATGTGAATAGACTTGTCCCTGCAGTTACTAGCAGTGGGAATATAAATGCATTGAAGTGTTCTTCATATAAACACTTTTGGTTTTAAAAATGCTGAAATATTTGTGGAAACATTTGTGAATACACTTCAAAATCAAATCCGATTATTTGTTTGATCAAACGATCATTAATCTACCACCTTCCTGTCTCTCTTGCTCTGAAGCATCACTGTGTGTATATGAGTGAATAAGTGCTATTTTCATTATCTCAGCCTTTTTTATTCAGTCTCTGTTCCTCTGTGAGGCATCAGTCTATTGCTGCTTGTGTTTCCCTTTGTCTTTCTTAGTTTCTGTGTGAAATATAATCTGCTATTCGTTTTCCTCTGTATTTTCAAGCTGATCACGAGTCATTTTTATGTTCCTGAGAACAAAGGACAGTCAACAGTGATGGCTAAGAAAATACCCATCACTTCTCAGAGCTGTGTTTGGAGTTGGAAGGAAAGCTTCTTGCTCTACATACCAATAAGCACCCTCTTATTTGTGAACTTCACCTCTTTTCAACATTTTTTTCTTTACAAAAGTCAGGAGTCTTTAGTCATGATAGAGATATATCATGAATCAGAAACATAAATGCTTTCTGTATCACTCTTCCTGTTCCAGAGATCACTAACCATGTGCCATAGAAAGCAGAGTGTCAGTCTCTTTTCGTTCCATCCAAACACCAGAGACCTATTACAGTGAGGTCCTGTGTGTGCAGCTGTGCTCATGTATCAAAGTGTCTAAAAAGTCATTGCAGTGATGAGCTGTACTTAATATTAAAGCAATTATACCTCAACCTTTCACTCCCTCCACCTTATCCTGTTAGGATCTCAACAACCTCCAGTGAAAATACTTTTTTTATTTCTTTATAATAAAAAAAGCAGAGGAAGATTTTTTTTAATGCGTATATACAAATAATGAATATAAATATATGTAGCCCAGTGGACTAATATGAACGCTAGTTAGTTAAAATAAATGTTTAAATTGTAAATTGTATAAAATAATAATTAAAAATTAAGCACTGTATTTCATTTCATGTATTATGTTAAAAAGCTGTAAACTCTAAGGGATATGTTTGGAGACATGTTTAGGATCCATAGACTGTATAAGACATGGGCGTAGCACCCGTGACGTCACCCATTGGTTTCGGGGAGTCGGTTTTGTGACCATATCATGTGCATTTGAGCTGCGCCGTCCTGGATTTTAGTGGGAATGTACTTTCCATATTTGGCGGAGAGGCGGTTACTCTACGGGTCAGCCGGGGTCAGCCGGCCGAGAACCCGCTCACTTAACTCGGAGCAATATTTAATATTTACCAGCTTTCACCGCTGCCTCCATCCACTATCCACTTACAGTTACAGCAGCAAACAAACAGCAGCCGCTTACTGATGGAGCTGTTCAGTCCATGGAATGTCTGACTTTTTAAACAGAAAAATGAGACGAAATAAAATTGTAGCCTAGTATTCCCGCAATAAACGGACTCTGAGAGCACGGAACACACTGCAACAGCGTTCCTAACATTAGCTGCTCCGGTCCTCTGTATCAGCAGACCATACCATACCAGACCAGACCATAAATCGGCAATTAAGTCATAAGCCATATATATGCTAATACATGCTAATTAGTGCAAACGTCCAGGTAAAATTGTGAGAAATTTACTTACCGAAAAAACTGCAACACAGACTCTTCGATGGTTGGTTAGTACAGTCTACACTACAACAAGCCATATTGTCACAAAAACCTATCCGAACATTGGTAAACAAATACGGACACTGCAGCCCCTGTCAACCGCTGGAGGTAGCCGGAGGCTGCTTTAGCAAAGAGCTAACTGCCAGTGCCTGTCTATGGAGGTGTCACTCAACGCAACCACGCCCTAATTTATGTAAGAATTTTAAGTAAGGCTAAAGAACTGAGGGCCCCTTTCTATTCAGTCAGGTGGTAGACAGGCTACATATACTAAGGTGCAGTAGGTAACAAATCAGTGATGAGCTTATAACTGATGAGCTGTTTTTTTTTAAGTCATACATGAATAACCGAATAGTTGAAACCATAGTAGATATCAGTTAGTTGAGTAAAGACATGAAGATACTAACGTTAATAAAACATTATAATATAACATTATAACATTATATTATCTGAGAATCAAACTGAGCATTTTCTTCATGAGATGCTCCTAATTAAACCTGAATCAGCTGCTGAACGATACAAAAGTAATATCAACTCCTCATTTTGAAGTATTATCTCTATGCTAAGCAAAGCTAACTCTAGCGCCACGTTAGCGAACAAAGCATGAAAATGTTGTCAGTCTTATCATCTAACTGTTGGCAAAAAGGTGATTGAGCGTTTTTCCCAGAATACTTCTCTAAGATCTGAGAAAAAGAAGATTACATTTTTTCTTGCAGACACAATTAATTTAAAAAAAAGAAAAAAAGAAAAACATCAAACAAACAAAGAACTAAAGACAAATGGCTGTAAGGATTTCTAACCTTGTTTTCATTCAATACCTTCAGCAACAGCCTGGTAGATTCAAAACAAATTCATTACCTTCAAAGGAAGCTGATTGTGTTCTGAGAAAATAAAAAAAAAGTCTGTCTCATCACGGGCTGTAGAGTAGTCAAGGGCAACTTGTGGCAACACAAAACATGGCGCAAATGAAAACACACACTGAACCCTGACATTTTCTGTTTAATTAGACCGCTGCTCAAACAGAACTGAGCCTTTTCATAATATCAGTACATCTTTTTTTTAACATTGTGTCGACAGTGAAGCCATAATCACCTGTAGCTTTATCCAGCCACCAGCACTGAAAATGCACTGCTGCAGTTTCCTGTGTGCCAACAAATTAGATGACATTTGTTCACATTCACAGTTGAACTACAACAAAGTTTCGCGTTGGTTGTGTAAGTAGCTGCTAAAACCTCCTCCAACACTGTTTCAGGGACATGAACGACCATTACAACAGCTAGGAAAAAAAATCCTTTCAGAGGACCACAAAAAGTCAGTGAGCTGCAAGATGAAACACAACTGAGAAAACACACAAACACCTATCCAGGTAATACAGGCCATTTGAACTCAGGTATGGTGTTTGCTCTGCACCTATAATCAGAAAAACATTCATAGTGGCAGAATTCTGGGAGAACTGCCTCTAAATTGGTACTGCCAGTGTGAAAAGAATTGATGATTTTGTTGAGCTGACAGTGTTATTTAACTAAGACTTCCTCACATAGCTGTTTCTTCCTTGGGCAAGGATTGTGTGATTGCAGCTTTTTTTTTTTTTTTTAACCTGTGTCTCCGGCTGATTAGCAGAAAACTTGCCTGAGATGTCACAAACACCACCAGGATCACATCTCCAGGCACCGGCGCCTTCAGGATGAAATCATCTGCGGCTCCTCTCGCTCAGATCACCTCTTTCCACGCTAATCTCAAAAAGTGCGGTGACACAAATGTTTTGCAGCCGTGCCTAAGCGAATCCCCGCCAGCTTATTAGTGATCATGAGAAGTGGTCAGGCTTGAGATGTCACGTGGATTTGCCAATTTGCTCAAAATGAGGTTCACTATGGGAAAATGTGGTTTTTATTGGTGTGTTTGCTCTTTAGCAGTAGTGGTGGTGGTTACCGGTTCTAGCATGGGCTGAATGGTCTTGTTTGTGCCTGTTTCATATCTTCTTTACTTTTCTAGCTTGAGATATGCAGTTCATAAATAAATGCAAGTGAGTCATGATAAGTAAAGATGTGTAAAATAGTATGGAACTGATTGTCATGTTGTTAAACTGAACGTGATAAGCCTTTCCAAATTTAGACACCTGTCCTCTGATTTTACTTTGAAAACACCTTCTCTAACTGACAGATATATATTTTTTTGGATGATAAAAGAGGTTTAGTGAGATATGTGCTCTGTACGTGTTTATCTCAAATGTGTGAGTTTTAAAATTTATATGTAGGATTGATGTTATTTTTAGTAGATATCAAACTGCAGTAAAATATCCAGTCTTTGGCTTTGGCTTCTGCTGGGGGTTGAATCTCTGTTTTGTGTGGATGATGTGGTTCTGCTGGCTTCATCAGGTCCCGTAGTGAACACCCTGAAGTCTGAGGCCTTAGTACCCAGTCTGAAACCAGTGGAGTTCAAGCACGGTGGTCTTGTACAGGAGTGAGGGGAAGACGGAGCGTGATGTCAAAAGGCCTGTGGGTGCACTGTCAGGAGCAGTGGTGGAAAATGGATTTATATTCATATGGTCCTGGTCATGTTCTCACTGACCTTTATATCTTTTTTTTTTCCCCCTCTAGAGCCTGATCAATAACTGCAACATGGTGGCCTCTCTCGACACAGTCATCACAAAAATCTGAAACTGAAGAATGAATTTTCCGTTCGAATGTTTGAGGCTGATGGAAAGATTTTATTCTCAAACAACTCAAACAACAACTCTCAAACAAGAGTGTGTGGTGGAAACTGTCACGGTGTGGTGTGTCTTTAAATGCCCTCAGTGTTTCTGCGTCTGTCTTCATTTATCCCTCTTCCACACAAACACACTGTCTCAAAGCCATTCTCTTACTGTGTCTTATTGTAAAGAACATTTTTTTCAGTATAGTCCATGTGTGTGTGTGTGTGTGTGTGTGTGTGTGAGAGAGAGAGAGAGAGAGAGAGAGAGAGAGAGAGAGAGAGAGAGAGAGAGAGAAGAACTGATGTTAGTGATAATAATTGATTTGACAGAGGGTAGAAGTTAGGTGTCAGTTAAAGTGAGAGTAAGGCTGAATGCACACACACACACATAGTGTCTACAGGGTTAAATACAGTCATTCCATCTTCCTATCATCTTCACAGAAAGGTGACACACACACAAACATACACAATATTACAGGAAGCTAAATAGAAGCAGGGATACATGCAAAAGTAAAAAAAGCTACATTATCCATACAAGCTAAAGCTGGTGAAATGATTAGTATTGATAAATATTCTGTACAACTAAAGTTTATTGTCTGCAGCATAAAATCACTCTTTAACTATAGTGGGCTGTTCTGAGAGAGGGACTATCCAAACCCAACCACCACTGCCAAAATACCTGCAGTGTTCACTCAAATCATGTGCATCAGATTTCGAGAGCCAAGCCAGTAATTAGAGTAAGTAAGTGCTTGTATAATGAATGAGTTTTCCAACCTGTTTTCTGTGATTTCTTTAATCATATTGTGTGTTGCATGTAAACAATGCTGCTGAGCGTGGACAAATTGAAAAGACGGAGGAGAACCTTTGCAAGTGGTTTGTGCTCTGGAGCAACCAAGGTCACCTTCATTCTTTTTAGAAGCTTTGGAACGTGACTTGGATGAGGAGGAGCACAAACAAAATAAAAATCAAACTTGTATTCAACTTGTATTTTTTCGAAAAGCGTGTTCATTAATGAATGGATTTTTCTTGGCCGTGATAAAACAACTTGCTGCATAAAAGCGAATGGCCAAACTTTTTTTTTTTTTTTTTTTTTAATTTACTGTGATAGTATTTATTCTCATTTTGTTTTCATGAGGTGTACAGGGTTGAATAATGCAGCAGCCCACACTGCTCCTTCCCAGTGCTCCCAGCTGAGCATTGTGTTAAAATGACTTGTGGCTGGGAGAAAAGTGCCAATCACTAAAGCAGTTCTCACTTTCATTTAGAATCTCATTAGTTCTCTTCCAGCTCAACACCTTTTAAAAACTATTCATGCATTTGTCACTTTCACTGCTTATAGCAAAGTCACTGATTGTTAATTGTTAGCCAAAGCTGTCATTAGTGTGTTGAAAAAAAAAAAAGAAATTGTGTTTTATTTCAAAGTACAGTAACACAAACTGTATATAGCTCTTACAGTCTGTGTTAAGCAAATAAAGAACACAGATAAAGACACACACAGGGATGTCATCTCTGATCCCTCATGGTGATCCCTCCTGCAAATACTCTGCCACTGAATGATGTGTGGTTATAAACAAAATGCTACCCAGTCTCATAAACCCTTATGTCACTCCACCATGAATCGCATTTTGACAATATAAAAAAACCCACTTTCAGTTAATGTTCCTGTTATTCTGTATTTTTTTCTTGTTGTCAACAAATCAATGTCAACTGTGTGTTAGTCTATCTTGCAGTACTTACAGATTTCCCTACCCTGTCCCAGTGCTACCCTGTAGCACAGCCCCAAGCCTGTTCATTCCTACTGAAGATGTCAATCTTTAAAACAAAATCTCACAAATGTGTTACTTCCTATTTGAAAACAGCTGGTCACTGTAGTTCACTTCTACTTCAGATTAATAAACATTTGATGCTCTGGTATTTAGCAGGACACTGTGTGCAGGGTCAAATGAAAATAAGGTACAGTGTGTGAATTCATGGTAATGAAGGAGAAGGTCGCCCAGTCTTCACAGTGTGTGTCATTGGAGATTTTGACTTTTGATTATGCTCGTATTGAAAATCTTTTGGTGGAAATGAATGTATTTGTGTTTGGGTAAAACTGGAGGTGGGTTCTTTCTTACTGACAATTACCTGTCATATGAAAGATGTATACATCAGGGATAATCCACACCAAGTAATACACAGCACTGAGGCTTAAGTGTGATAGAGGATGGATTTTCTCACTTAAAGCATGACTATGTGCAGGATCAAAATATAAGCCTTTTTTTTTTTCCCCTTACTGAAGCTGAAGTTTATTTTATGTCCGCAGGGAGACTATTGTTAATACAGAGTAGTCCTCACTGCAGAAAGAAAAAAAAAACAAACAGACAAAGACATATACAATATCCACATACATTATGGTGCTGAAACAAGTGTGTGGTCGGTCTTACTCCTCCTTTAAACAGAACCAAACTAGCTGAGGTGACTTTGCTCATCTTTGTTGAGCGTGGAAACCGCTCACTGCTGTTCATGGCTTTATGTTGGAGCGATCGAGCTGCTTTCTTCTGTTGAGCAAAATATTTTGATCATTTCTGGGATGTCTAATAATACAGGAACTGTGAGTCTGTTGTTGGAGAAAACTCCACCTAGCGAGTGTGAAATCTGGTTTCTAGGACACTGAGAACACATCATGTTTGCCACCAAGAACAAACCCTAGAATTTATTTGAATTACTGTGATGTTTTTCTGATGTAACTGATCATTGTCTGTGGTTCTGATGAAGCCATGACAGTTCCATGTTATGTGAAAGTTTGGGAAATGTCAGTGGTCTAAATTACCAGAAAAAAAACAATGAAACTTGAATTAATCTATAGGAAAGTTAATAACACTGTTACCTCTTGAACCCTGGATCACTCAACAACACCACCACCGCCATAGCTACACTGTTATTATTATTTTCAGATGTTCTAAGCGCTTAGAGGAGGCTTGAAAACAAATACAATCTTCAGCCATGACTTAAACGAGGTGGTGCGGTCACTGGGCTGTGATATTATCAAAAACCACTCCACCCCCCCACCCCCACTCAACAACTGTGCAAGCACTCTCCCAGTCTGCCCACTGAGCCCAGAGGTCTGCTCAGTGACTTGTAGTGCCGGCAGAACACTGGTAGTACTGGGCAGCTCCCAGTGTGAAAGCATGGAAGTGTGAGAATGTGAAGCGGGACAGTTCTGCCGCATAGATCTCTGCTCACTTCCCCTTAATAAATAGAAAATCCTTTATGCGCTCGCACACACACACACACACACACACACACACACACACACACACACACACACACACACACACACACACACACATGCAGATAGAGGCTGCTGTGGCGCTGTCGCTGCCTTCTTTTCTCTCTCCCATCTCCCCTCTTTCCTTCATGTCCTTTTGTCCCGTCTTTCATTTGTTCCCTGTAGAGTTTTCCATTGGTTATTCTTGTTCTCTTGCTCTCTTTTTCTTTCTGTTCTCTGTCTGTGTCCCTCATTCCCCTCTTTCAGTTTTTCTCTCTCTGTATGTTTGCCTCCGTGTCTCTCTCTTGGTGACAGGGTTCAGTAGAGCGTATTCTCATTGGCCACTGTAACACTCCAGTAATCCAGGGAATTCACACACAAATCCACACACACACACACACACACGCACTATTAAAAAAAAAAAAAACGAAAGAAAGCCTGGATACACCACTGTCAGTTTCACCTTCTTGCCATTGGCTATGTGTGTGTGTATAAACACACACACACACACACACACACACACATCCTTGTCTTACTACAGTCATGTAGTAACTATCACAACTAAATGCCTCACCCTTACCCTAACCTAAACTTGACTCTAACCTAAACCCTAAAACCAGGTCTGAACCCTGAAATAGCCATTTAAACTTGTGGGGTCCAGTGTTTTGGTCCCCACAAATCTGTCAGACCCCAGACTCCAGGAATCTAGTGGGCTCCTGATTTTCAGACCCCATGAATATAGTAAATCTAACCCGCTGCGTGTGTGTGTGTGGTGTCATCAGTGGGGTTTTTTTTTGGGGGGGGGGGCAGCTCATTTAAAATAGTGTTTTTATCATTATGTAAATGACATCAGGAGAGCAGCCTAATCTGTTCTGATTGGCTGCTGCTCCCACGTCCCTGTGTGGGTGTACATGTGTTTAAATGTGTATGTGAGTGTGGGTTCAGAGTGAGCCAATCAACAATAATTGTTTCCTGTGTATCTGTCTCTCATCTTGTCCGTTGAGAGGTGATGTCAAAAAGTCACTGTTAATTTGATGCATCCTCCCTCTGTGTGTATGACTGTGTATGAGTGTGTGTGTGTGCCTGTGTTTTAACCATAGTCACACCCTTATCCTTGAATATAAAGCACCACTGACAGTGACAGTCACTGCCACCTACATTGGAACATCTTCTTCCTGGAAACTTTCAAGGCCAGACCAGAATCCAAATCTTCATGTTCTCTATAACGTGTGTACTTGTATAAACCAACCACAACCTCATTCTGGAGTTTACTTTAATCCTTTTGCCTTTATTATTTGTTCATTTTATAATTAAAGGGGCACTCTGCCGATTTTACACATCAGTGCCAGTTGACTCATCATGAAAAGCCTGTGAAAATAGTTATAATGTAGAAGTCGGAAGTCTTCTGAGACTCTGAAATAAGCTTTCCCCAAAAAAATGCTGAAAAGGCTTTGGCTTAAAGACTGTACTGTCACAACTGAAATATCCGGTAAGTGTGAGGGGGTCGGGGCTTTGGGCTCTGACCCACTGGTTGGGAACCACTGTGCTACTGAATTGCAGTATGGCCTCTGCTGCTCCAGTTTGATTATTCTTTTTCTATTCAGTCTTTTCTGAGTGGCTCACTGTTATATAAGTGCAATGCAGAATGACTGGAGCAGTCCTTGAATAGTGCTGATATTGTTGTTGATAATTATATATATATATATATATATATACACTCTAAATGCTGTCTCAAGGAGAATTCTATTGATTGACTGTCCAAAACTCATCAAAGATGGCCGTGAGAATACTGACAGAAAGGCACAATGATGCAGAGAGCAGATTAACAGGTGTTATTACAATGGTAATAGAGAGCACTGTGGCACACAGAGGCACAGACACAAAGGGGCACATTTGAAGATCTGCATGGTAAGTTCTCACAGCTCTCAGCAACTGCACAAATCTCAAACTATTTCAACTCGAGCTCTCAAACTGCTAATATTGTTTGTGTCAAGTTTGTTATTATTACTATTAAGGTTCTAACCCTCAGTAGACACTTGTTTCAGATTTACTTTTTTTTCCCACATACATTATGATGATGAAAAAAGTGTGTGATTGGCCTCAGTCTTTTAAACAGAATTAAACTGGCTGTCAGGCCCTTAAGTAGGTACCCATTACTTCTTCATCTTGATTTAACTAAAGTGTGTCAATGTCATGGAAGCATTTGAAATTTGGTGTTTAAATAAAGTTTTAGTTATATGAGGACCTCTGAGTTAGGACATAATTTAAGGTAATGCTACTTTAATGTTGGTTCACCCAATGCTTACCCTTAACATTAGTATTAGTTCTTGGGGTTGGTGCCGTGCAGGATGCTTTCTCTTGGAAGCATTTTTATCAGTAGATCTCTTCATATTCACTTGCGTGTTTATTCAGTATGGTTTTGCATGGCGTGTGAATTTGTAGGTTAGTTGCTGACAGTTAACTGGCAAACTGTTGTTTCATATATGGCTCTAAAGGTCTTGAACCAATTATGACCTTCGCATTTCCCAGTAACATTACCACCATCTAAGTCGTACTTCTAAGAAAACCCATGATAAATGTTATGTTTTGCTCAGCTTTGACATGGTGGAAGTAACAAAAATTACTTGCTGTAAACAATAATTGTAAATGGTCTTGTGAATAACGAATAATAGCAAGTAGAAAGCAACACGGCCCATTTGATTATCAGAGCTGCTTAACTGCTTTAAATAAAATATCAATCAAGTTTATCAAATCAATTGACAATTTATTTCATCACTTCCATTTTTTTTTTTTTTTTTTTTTTTTGTTACTACTTCCTGGAGGCCACTTTCCTGAAATTTTGTGTTGTGAAATGATGAATGATGAATGTGAGTCAGGGAAAATGATGAAACATGGTTCTGTTTTCATCGTATCACGACTGTTTTAATCAGATCAGCTTTAAATTAATCAAACCACTCCATAATTTATCCCTCCATTTTTTCCATTCCACATCCATTTTTACTGCTCCATTTCTCAGTTCACATGCATTTTCATCACCTCCTTTTTTTTTTATCAATTTTTTGTTGCTTCCACCCCTCATATTTTAACAGTTAATAACTATTAATCAGAATCAGATTTATTCGCCCAAGTAGGAAGTACAAGGAGGAAATCAATTTCATTATTATTCATTCATAATTTCATTTAGTTGTTGAATCGTAATCGTGGTGATTAAGCAACCGCCTTCTTCTCCTGCTCCTGGAGTAAACGCATTGGCCTCTGAGTTTGGTGGAAACTGGCTGTCTCATGACTTTGAAAGTCTATTGTTCCCTCTACAGAGTCTACCACTAACATGGAAGAACACAGTAAGTCCCTACAGTCACTTTTTCAGAGGAAAGCCCCACTACAGGTATCCTGTCAGTGCCATCGAGGAAGCTGCTTGTTAAGATAGATTTGGTGGAGATGTGTGGTTTGTAAGTATTGCACCATACCACAATTTCTTAAATCTTTGGCATGAATATTGCACTAAGTGCACTGAAAAGAAAAAAAAAAAGTATGCCAGTGTTCTTTGTCCTATTTTCCCTCTTAGTTTAGAAAAACTGGCTGTAGCAGAAAGCACCATAGCACCATCACCACCTCTCTATCCCTGTGTATCTGTATGTTAAAAAACTAGTTTTTTAAAAATAATGTAAATTGTACTCTCATCCTATTTAATCTTATTTTGTGGAAAACTCTGCTGCGCTCACTTTACTTTGATTTTAGCATCATTATGCTGGCACCTTGTTAGCTGAAGAATTGATTTTAAAATCATTTTAATTACAATAAGGCATTACACTGTGAGGCTCCAGAATACATTGCTGAACTTGTTGTTTTTCAGAGTAGTGCAGTACGCTTAGTGAATGTTAAGCAGGTGAAGAGAATCATACAACTTGGATTGTATAGTAACTTTTAACTCATATATATATTTTTAAGGTTATATTGTTGTTGTTCTGTAGCCTGAAACCACAGACTTTATTCTGTTGCTATTAAAATCGCTTAGCAAATGTCTGATCTGGTTGCCTGTGACGCTCATACCACAGAAGAGAACCAAAAAATGGTGTTCACTAACATCTCATTTCTTCCTCAGGAGCATTGCTGTGATCCGACCACTCACTGTGGAGTAGCCCAGAGACTAAACTGTGCAACCTTGGATGAGATGGAATCTTGAGTGAGGGCAGAGGTGTTACAGGAAGTGAGGAGCTGAGAGGGCTGATACCGCAGAGGATGGGCATACCAGCAGCACAAATGAGAGGGACACCCTGAACAGAAGGGTACGGCCCTCAGCTAAGAACCTTTCAGATGTCCAGTCATGAAGAAAACGCCCATCACAGACCTTGGATTGCCAATGACTCCCCCACTACTGCAAAAATATTCCATGAGTACCTATGGTTTTTGGACATGCCAAGTCTGGTAGGTTGCTTGGTTTCCTCATAGTGTTTTATTACTCGTGGTCCTGCTCAGCTCAAATGTATTTTGCTTAAAAAGTAAGCAAACAGTACTTCCACATCCGGAATACACAGAGCAACATTTTCTGTTCTAGCTGGGTCATTTATTCACCGTTTTTGTATTGCAGTGAGAATCAGTTTTCACATCGTACATAATCATTTCATCCAAATGACAATATGAAAGCGATCAAATGGTGATGTAGAAGATGTTGCCCATAGGGACAAGCCCACAGAAAAAAAATCAGACCCTCTGCTTTCAGTGGCCCTGAAGAGCCAGATATTGTTCTCAGGAGTCGGTGGAAACCAGAGCTTTCAAACACCACTCCAAATACATGCCAGTGTTGCTGAATCTGTTTGATGTGGGAGTGGGTAGCAGCAATGTGTTAGCCTTCTTTCCAGGTAATACTGTAAAATATGTTTTCGATTTGCCTGCTGCTACCAAGTTTCCAAAAATGTGAAATCGTTTCAGCTTTACTTCACGAGTCCCTGAATTAGTTCTTTCATATCAGAGTTTTAATATTTGGTAGATTGATTCTTTAAACTGTGTTTTTGTCCTCTTCTGGTGTTAAAACAGACCTCTTTTTTTTTTTTACAGAGATGTGAGGCTATCAGCATTCCGAAGCACAAATCAGTGGCTGCCCTGGAAACAGGAGTGTCCTCTCTGTTGAAGGTTATTGAAATGAAGACTGGAGGTATTTTTTTTCCACAGACATAAATCGCTCCAATTCAGAAAATGATTGTGAAACCTTGAGGGTGCCACCTCAAAGAAAAAAAAATATTAGATTAAGAAGTTTCCTTATTTTGTCTTTACATGACTAATAAGTAAAAATTATTAGATGCCCCTCTCTCGTAAATGGGTTGGAATGTTGTCATATTCGTTGATGATGGTGTAGAATGAAATCTATGGAGATGGTGAAGTTTTTTTGTCCTTGGGCATCTTGGCTGCGTTATATTTTTCCAAGTTTTGTCCAGCTTTGTCTGATAAGGAATTCTTTCTCACACAGAAGCCAAATGAGATGACCTTAGTCATCTAATTTCACCAATGCCGAACATGACTTTAAAAACAGAGACGATCAAAGTCATTTCAGCGGCACATTCCATCATTTGTTGCATGACACGTCTATAGTTTGATGAATGTTACATCTTGTTTTTTCAGTGTCAAATGAGACTTTTTACACTACCCTTGTGTTGCTAACACTCCCGCTCATGAGTCCAGTTAAGTAAAGTCCATGTAGCAGAGCTCTGTCAGACTACAACCATGATGAAGGACCAAGAAACCAACAGCAGTGGCAAAGTAACAAATTCTGCATACTTGCAAAAAGCCACCATCAGCCTTCACTCTCCATCCCCATCCACGCTGGAGTGAGATCACTAGATCAGCTGAGCAGGCCCTGCTGACCGGCCCTCATTGCATCCCATGGAGTGTCAACTTGTTGCCAGTACCATGAGTAAGCTGGCACAAACTGCCCCACTTCTGGTGCTGAGCTGGGAGACAAAGACAGAAAAGTGGACAAAACCTTTCCTTCTGCTGTCCGTGATAAGAGTTGATGTCGGCTAGTTCTCTAGATTATTAATTTTAAATCCTAGAGAAGGTGACAGTTCCCCTGACGTCCCGCTGTTAATCCTAATCCACATGCTTCATTTCACTATCGCCAAACTAAAGTGACCTGTTCATTTTTTTCATTCTCAGATCAGCTTTATTCATCTTTTTGATTCTGACCTCTTATACATTCATTATTAATGCCTCATTTATTCAGTTACTTTAAATTCGTAGCTTTAAATTCGTATCCTCTATTATCACCTAAGTCGTGGTCTTGTATATATATGTATATGTATATAATAGAGGTGAAACAAAGACACCTGAATCGAGTTTGTGATGATGAATCAAGTGTGTGATCGGTCTCACTCCTTATTTAACAGAATCAAACAAGCTGAAGTGACGTACTCGTGTTTGTCCTTCCTGAAACCCACTTGTTGCTGCACGCAGTGCTAGTTTTGAACGATTGAGCTGCTTCCTCTGCCGAGCGCAAAAAAGCTGCATTAGCAGTTTGCCAGTGCTAAGCATTTTGCTGGTATTGTCCTCTAACAAAAGGCTTATATACAGAGTTAAGGGTCTGAATACTTTTGTAAGAGATTTCAGTTCTTGATGAAAAATAAATTTGCAAACATTTCTAAAACCATGGTTTACACTTTGTCATTATGGATAACTGAGTGTAGGTGAATGAGCAAAAATGACAGTTTTATCCATTTACTTTTGAATCTACATCTCTTAGTATGAAAAAACTTAAGGGGTCTGAATAGTTTCTGTAAAAGTTGTCTGTTGCTATGGAATAAAAAGGGAATTTGTGAAAAGCAAGGACAGGGATTTGCCAGGATCTTAAGAAAGGGAGGGACTTCCTTTTAAAGTACTAGCAATACAGGAATAATGCGAATAATGATTTTGGAGTGGCCAAAGCGACAGACAGAGAAAGAGAGAATCTCTTTCTCTGTCTCTTCCTTCATCAGTTCTTTTTTCCTTCTATTTATCTGACCACTCACCATTTCACTCTCGACTAGTCATTCTCCATCTGCCCCCCCCCCCCCCCCCCCCCCCCCCCCGCTCTCTCACTCTCTAGTTTTCTTTATCAGCCTCCATTTCACTGCCTCCTATAACTTCCTTACTTTTGTTGATGTATCCCGGTTTTAATTACCTCAATCTTTTCATCTAGTTATTCCTAGAACTATTTCATTGGGCTTTTGTGACTTTAAACAGTAAATACCTCCAAAGTCATGTGGAAGACATTTTGTATTTCTTGTAAAATATACTAATAATGCTGTTAAATGTTTAAAAATAAATAAATAAATAAATAAAAAGTGGTATTAGGTAAAACAAGTAAAATGCAATTACATTTTACTTGAACAAAGCCCAGAGCTACCCTATTTTTCTGCTCTTTATCAGCATTGTAAACATTAAGTTTCCTTTCAGACTGATATGTTTTAAATGCTAGCAGGAGATCTCTTATTAATAATAACAGATAAAGTGAAACGGGCGGGGAGAGGGGGGTGCTACACTCAACCCGCCCACCTCCAACTAACCTCACACTCAGACTAACCTGAAAATGAATTGGGGTTAAACCAGGTCACACTCACTAATTGTATTTTGTTTTCTCATATTCAAACTTTTTTTTTGTGAAATAATAGTCTGAAGAAGATATACACCATTTAAATGCATGACACAAGGGCTCCTATCAATCATTTCTATGAATCCTTTACAGGTGAAATGCTCGAGCATTAGCCTACTCACACTATGACCACTTGCGGCCGTCTTTTCTCATATTTTGCTTGCATTCATTAATATTTTTAGGCATTCACAATGAAAGCTTTCAGCAAGCAATATCTCTCTTTCCTTGCCAACACCTGGAAATGGAACACACTCACTCCAATCCATTAATTAACATGCAATGGAATCATTATCTCACCGCTCCAGCACGGACCAAACTGGCATTGGGAAAGAATTGCCAATTCCAAAACATTTAGGAGCCACCACATCAAGGTTACGCTAATAATGTGAGTTCAGAGGAGGGGAAAAAAATAAACTGTATTGCATTTGTTCATTCTGAACTGGATGAGAACATGAACATAGAAGAGTGATCTTGACTCAGAGCTGTGCTACGTGCAACACGTTACTCTGCTCAAGATAGTCAAGATAAAACTGTCAGGGAGTCAAGAGAGTCTAAGCTTGCAGCTGCTGTATTCTGTGCACTTTTGTGGTACTAAGAAAAACAGCATTTGTTTTGCTTTGGCTAACACGTAGGAAGTTTTCCAGGGGCTTTCATGTTCCCAGAGTGTGATGGAATATTCCCAAAATTAGTAATCACCCAGTTTAAAGGATCAGTTCACTCAAACAAAAGACTTTTTTTTCCCACTTATCTCTAGAGGTATCGAACTTTACAGTTAGTTTGAGCTCTACATGCTGAGGTGTATGTATGTGTATACATTTACATCATGCATACATACATACACACACATATTTATACATATACAATGATCAGTTTCAACGTTGTGTCAGGGGATCACCAAATTTATTGCGATTCAAGTCGTCCATTTTCAGATGACTGATTAGTAACTGTGATTACTGATGTCAGGGCAGTTGATGACACACAATTATTCCCATTGTGTGGACAGACAACTTTCTCACTATTTCAAGCAGAGTGTACTGTATGACATCATTTACACCTGGCTGGCTGTGTCTGAGATCCGATCACAATGTGAGCTACAACACTTTGGCTGAAGTGGTCTGGAAAATCCAACCACATTCTGACTGCATGCCACATGCATTTACACCTTACATTAAAAAGTGTCATTTCTTATCCAGAGGAGACATCCAGGTACAGATGGCACTTTAATGCCAGGAGGAAATGGAGTGTTACTTATCCAAATAGATGTCTTTCTAACATGAACTCGGCTCCCTTTTTCTCTCTGTCATACACATAGGTTAAAATTAGAAAGGCTTCCATCAAGTGTCTTTAATTGCACTTAAGATGATTTATTGCCGTTGTTTCTCTTAAGCATGGCAGTCGAGGATTTCAGAATTAGGTGTTGTTCTGCTTATAACCTTTGAAAGTCAAGAGACATCAACATCATTCATTTTATTCCCCTCTTATAATGGCTTTAATTGAGACAAATATTAAAGAAATTAGATTCATGTCTTTTCATAATGAACAAGTGCCATTAGCGCGCCATGAGAATAATAATTAGAGAGTCAACTGGTGACACTCAAGTGTGTTATGTAGTTTTGATTAAAAGATGACTTATCAGGGCTGAGGTTCCCTTAATTTTCACATGGAATTATAGCCACTTTTCAGTTTGATAGCAAAGTCAATTGCAGTCATTTCACCCCATCCCTGCTGTTTTTCTGTCACTCTGAAGACCAGAATTCACATCTTCTCATTGACTAATAGTGCCATCCTGGTGCGGTGGTATCTGTAGCTATGTATGTGAACAAAAACAGCTTCTTCATGTCCTTGTTAATATTGTAGGGATATAAAACAAAACTTGTGTTTTTTGCATCTTGAGCAAAAACATTAAGGTAGCAGTAGCTTCCTATTTTTAGAGATGGGAATGTCAGTTAGACTGTTGATCAGTCAGCTGGTCCACCACTTTGGTCCAGACTGAAACACCTCAACAAAATCACAACAACTTTCGGATCGGATGGGTTGTCATTAAATGTTGTGAATCCATCCTTTGTGCAGAGAGGATGAATCCCTAAAAAGATTTATGTGACTTCACCAGTTCAAAATTTACATTTCTCAAATGCTCTTTTTTTCATCTATGTAATAGTTTGGTTTTCCTTCAATAACAATTACAGCCTCACATTACCACCAAGGTGGCTATAGATGCTCTGTCTTATTTTTCTCTGCTATTCATGGTGTCCATATTCTAAATACCACAATTCCCACCTGGATTCTTCTGAATTCATGCTTTGAGCAGAATTAAACTTTTTTTTTTTTTTTTTTTTTTAAATTGCGAACACTCCATTGCTGTGTCCCAGTTCTTTGGCTGTCTCCTTTGAACTCTGCATGTCAAGACCGTACATGTCAGAATGGTTTGACAGGGCTGCATCATTTCAAAAGCTCGTTTTCCAAACTTTTGAGGACACAACTGGTGTATCCTCCATTGCACGCTGCTGTAATGCATTCAGGCGGTCCACGTCAACTCAGAAAGCCTCAGAGTGTCATGTCACTGGTTCCTGGGCCAATAATGACATGAGCTGTACCAAGAAAAGAACCAATTCAGGGTAGAATTACTGGAGGTCAAGCATCAACACTACTGTTCATTCAAGGAAGCAGTGAGGACAGGTTGTTCAGGTTTTTTTACACACACACCATGAAGGAAAAATGGAACTTTGACTTTTTCTTGCAGAGATCTCCCCCCTTCTCCTTCTTCTCTTTGTAACTTCCTGTTCCTTTATATGACAAAATATAATCTCCTAAAACCCATTCTTCTGGTACAAACCATGTTTCCTGCTGATTTCTGAAAACACATCAATTATGTGTTGAGGTCAAGTCAAGTCAGTTTTATTTACATGGCACCAAATCATAACAGAAGTTATCTTCGAGGGCTTTTTATATAGAGTAGGTCTACAAACAAATGGCCAGTAGATCTACCATATAGAGTACATCCAGCCTTTGGGTCACTTTCCGTTGAGCGAGGCTTAGACTTAACGTGTCTTTTTTCAACTGTTATCAAAGTCAGATCTTGTCCAAATAATGCTTTGTCAAAGGCTTAATTGCGTTTTGCATCTGTGTGTTTCAGGGCCACCCTTCAACTGCACTTATTATCCTGGCACCTTAGTCGCCCAATGTGTCTGTGAATCAAACGCTTCTCTTTGAATCAGCATCAAAGAGCACAATCTCCTTCTCT
Source organism: Toxotes jaculatrix (assembly GCF_017976425.1). NCBI lineage: Eukaryota > Metazoa > Chordata > Actinopteri > Toxotidae > Toxotes > Toxotes jaculatrix. The sequence continues at coordinate 29,542,612 of NC_054397.1, read as the reverse complement.
AAAAATCAAGCTGTTTCAAAGAGAACTGCTTCTCCGTGTGCCATATGGAATGGTACTGGGGTTTTTTTGTGGAGATGTTGGCAGGAAATATTGTCAAAGAAACAGGCCTTGTTTTAACAATGGCTTAGCATTTGAGCCACATCAAAACCATATCTGTGTTTTCAATCATCTGTGTGTTGCCAAGCTGGCACTTCAGGACAGCATTGTATGTCTTATATATCAGAAAAAAAAAGTCTGCTTTTTGTGACCTACATCAAAGCGGTCCCACTCTTCTTCTCCAAAAACGGAGGAGTTTTAATGACAACTTTCTTTGTTGCATGGCACAGAGCCACATTGAGACTCTGTGTAATTACTAATAGCAGATACAGAGTTCCAGGGGCACGATTCTCTGCCAATCTCACAGGCACCTCTCTGGGCACTGTGCACAATATCACACAGGCTTCTCCTTTCAGATTCACATCAAAGTCACCAATCCCTGCTACTTTCCTGGTGGTAAGTTTTGAATTAGACATTTATCAACACATTTTAACCACTGAGTAGACATGTGAACCAGATCAAAAACAGCTCAGTGTTTGGCATTGCCCATCAAAAGTGAACCGGTGGCTTGGTAGCCATTATGTGAGCTGTATCACACAGTTACACTCTCCCTACTGAAATCAAAGCTACTCATCTTTACTCCGACACGCACCCAATGTGACCAAGAAGCCACTTCCAGCTTTTTTTTTTTTTTCCTTCCTTTGTGTGTTTGTATGTCTGGACAGTGTGGCTAGTTTTGACTTTGGCACAAAATATTGGAAATAATCTCATAAAACCTTTAATCTATAGAAGCAGTAGAGCTTTTCAAAAATTCACCATATACATGGATCTGTGTTTGTGTGCATATATATGTACACACGTACACACACGCACACTATGATCAGTGAAAGGAAAATGTCTACGTTTTCTCTTCCCTCACTTTCTTTCTTCCTTTGTGTTTTAATCTTCCTTCTCCTCTAATTCCTATCTAGGGCTCCAAAACATTTTCTCCTCTTTTCCTATTTTCTCATGCCATGTTTGAACACAGCCATAGCCTAGGAGCAAATAATATTCTAATAGATGCTGGATGCTTGAATAACAACTGCTGATTGTTGGAAGCTAATCAGTAGAAAACAAGCCAACGATAAGTTTTTTGGGGGTTTTTTTTTTGGGTGTATTTGAGTGTGTGTGTGTGTGTGTCTTTTTGTGGTTATGTGCACAGATTTTTGGTCAGAACCATCATTGTGAGGACATTTTGGCCGCTTCTCAAAACTACTTCAAAAGGCCGTTTGAGGGTTAGGACTTGGTTTTGGGTTCAGGTTAGACCCAGGTTTAGGTTAGAGTTACCTATATTGTACTGAAGCAGATGTGTACTCTCAGCCACAAGTTGAACACAGGCTGTATTTGTGTCTGCTCTTAATGGAATATTTAGTCAAGAATGAAGAAGTAGCATCAGTAATTTTCATGCAGGCACATGACAGGGCAGGCCTGCACTGACCATCCACCCTGTGCTTGAATCCCACAGTTACAAGAAATGGAATAGTTCCCTGTCATTTTGCTTCACTTTGTGCTTGCTGCAGGAACAGATGAGCATCCATTTTAGGCGTACACACAAACACACACACACACACACTTCAGGTCACATGCTATTTTTAATCACGGAGCATTAGGAGTCTCTACAGGAATCAAATGTTGTGTCTCTTTTTTTTTTCAGTAAAACTCATAAACTAATTCAGATTACTTCATTGTGGAGGATTCACTGTGACCATAGTCATTCATGAATGACTGGAATGAAGGGAAGCTAGGAAGCTTGTATTCCAGAGATAACTGCGCTCCTCCATGGGTACCCGCAGGAACTTGCATTAAGAAAAGGCTGGCTGACTTCCACACTGAAACCTGGCTCCACAGGCCTTACTTCAATAACATTAATAGCATTAATTGCAGCCACAGAACTATAGTACTATTGCTTGGATAGGGTGTGGATGGAAAAATGTGCTGTGGCATCACTGATTGGATGTGCAGATTTCAGCCCACTGTACCTTAACATTACATACATATAACTTCAACAGCAAAAACCAGTTGTCTGAAATGTAATTGCGATAGGATTACTATCACAATTTTCTATTAACATACATTAACATAACTGCAGAGGAGTGGTGAGCATACAAAGCACAAAACTGTCACACCAGAAATGGGTTCATATCCAAAGACCTGTCTGTAGTTTAGACAACAAAAGCATTTTGGTTAAGGTTTGGTTAATGCTACTAAACACAAAAAAAGTTTAATAAAGCTGTCATCACTACAAGAGGATACTACAAAACATTTCAATTAGTTGGAGACAAATTTCTAGGAGACAAGGTACAACAAAAACACCAGCCACTGAGTGTTTACAATGTGTGGACAACTAAGAATGTCTGTCTCACAATCCAAGACAAAGATGTAACACCGTCACACACCACAGTGATTTTTTCTACAAGTCTCATCTCCACCTATGGCTAGTTTCCCTTCAACTATATCAAGTTTACATGCCTACAATTTTGTCCCACAAGGAGTTTAACCCTTTTAAACCTGCCATAGAACCAAATCCTCCAGAACATATTTTACATTTTTACCTGCTGTGGTGCCACATATTTTTCTAAATACAGAGATGTCTTAGCTGTATCCCTCAAAATTAGAAATATAAAAAAGTTGCACAAAATAACTTTAAACCACAATAAATTTGAGTGTATTCACTGGCTAGTCTTTGAGATACACTCAAATTTATAAACTAAGACAAAAACAAAACGAACACCCGCTATCTGGATTATACTAGTTTTATTGTGTGCGCTGTTTATGGATTTTTTGCGACTTTTTACTGGTTTTCTGCACACCCACTCGTGGAAGAGAACAGCTCTCTGAGACATGTTTAAAGTTTGATATGTAAGTGTTACTCCTCCGGTTTAATATGCAAAAAGAATTATTGCTCTATCTTATGTGGTTGCAGTTTTACCGGCATTTAAAAATTGATATGCAAAAGAGATCGCCGGCGCTCCCGTCGGTTTAAACCCCTTAAAGATCGCCGGCGCTCCCGTAGGTTTAACAGGGTTAAACAAACTTGGATTGCAAGTGAAATCCACGACAAGGACACGTCAAAGACAGGAAGTGCTGGATGGTGCTAGGATGTGAACAACCTGTTCCTGCAGTTGCAGCCTCTCCATCAGACATAGACACAATACAGAGGTACAGTGGCCAGCAGGTGTACATTATCCAGTAGCTTTAAGCAGGTAAACATGAAACTGAGTTGGATGAACAAGTAGAGGAGGACAGTCAGCTCCAGGATCTGTTCCTCTCAGATGATGAACGTGATGATGAAGAATATCAGCCACGAGACAGTCTGATCCAGAATACAATGTAAGTTCATCTGAACCCTCTCAGAGCAGCCAGGAATCACAGGCTTCAGCTGACACTCATAAAGAACACAGGGTTTTTTTCTAGTTAAAACAATTGCTTCAGCATTGTTTAAAGTGCGCCTCTTTGATTTTCAAAGAAGAAGTGAAGGAGCTGCAAAATGAAGGATCACAGCTGACACTACAGCTCACATGTGCTAACGGCTGTAGTTACAGATGGCAGTCTGAGCCTGCTCTGAGTGGGAACAAAGGGGCAGGAAACCTGCAGCATCAGTTGTCATCAGTGGCATCCATTTTGCTAAATTTGAACAGTTCCGTAGGAATGTGAATCACAAAACAGTAGGTGAAGACACATACACAACGCCAAGGAAGAAGTTTGTGTTTCCTGTTATTGAAAACATGGACCAAACAACAGAGTGGAGCATTAACTACGCTGAAATAATGAGAAGCGGAAGTTATGTTCTGGAGGTAACAATGGAGGTATGTTCAAATATAGAAGCCTTACAAAAGGTTTCGCCTTAGTATAATCTGGCAGTATTTTTTTTTAATAGCAAGATGTGACTCACGTATTTTTAGTTCATTTTATTTTCATTTATTTCATTTTAAAATTCAAATTTTCTTCAGGTGTGGTATCACTCCATGCACCGCAAACACCTTCCAAAGAGAAAACATTTCAGATGTGATATGATAAGATGATCCTTGCCTCCATGCTTGCTGCTCTGCATCATAACTGTAATGTGAACAGGGAGCAGGTGGGTGAACTATCATCATTCCTCCCTTTTGTAAAGTGCTATGTGTCACTGGAAATTGTACATCAAACTGTTCCTGATGTGTTTTATCTATTTTAACCTTGTTTTTCTTCCCCCCCCCCCCCCCCCCGTATTTCTGTTTTTGAACAGGCTGTTCAAGCTGTGGAGAGCTTTGGTGAACCCAAGTTCAAAATCTCTCGGAGCAAAGTCCACAACACATTCAAAGCAAGACCAGTGGCTGCTGAAAAGGACTGTGGCTACATGATGGCTATGTTGGCAGATTGTTTTCTCCTGTGTCACAATCATAAAGTCAGTATGCTTGGACACGACGGCAAACGAATACATATCATGGCTCCACATGGAGATACCACCCAGATCTAATTCTAGTCAAGGGGATGGTGTTTTCAAGGACACTTGATATTTCATTAATGGCATGAAACATGTCTAAATATTTTTCACATTGGGGAATATTTTGTAAAAAAAAAAGAAAAAAAGAAAAAAAAATTCTTTAAACCATTAACATATGATACCACATTTTGTCGAGCTATGCCACTCACGCTCCTGATGAAATGAACTGAAATATGAACTACAGAATATAAATAAGATTAAAATTTCTCCATGCTTCATCTACTTCTGCTTGATCAATATCTTCAACTCTGTACAGATTCCTCTTGGTTCATAGCAAACATTTCTTATTTTGTTAACTTGCATATGATGGAATGACCCTGCAGATTTTTCTGCCCTGCCTGCCATGTATCCACACTGACAGTATGAGGCATACCTGTACACACCAGAATTTCTGAAATAAATATACTGGGAAGTTACGAAGGAATGATACAAGTTGTTCGCCCACAACCTGTAAAACTACTGAAGCCTTCACAGAAGCCCTCACTGGATGTAGAGTGTACTGTGTTTAACTGTGTGTACACCCCCAGTCCTCCACTGTATTAAAGTACAAACATATCACCTGAAGTCAGTGTAAGACATTCACATCAAAAGGGATGTGTTTTAATGTTTTATTTTTGTATGTATTTATTTTGTATTAATTTGTATCGTGCATTTAAATCTTGTTGGTCAGAAAAGAAAACAATATGCAAGAACACAAAAAAATAAATACATGATACATTTATACAGGAGTTATTATTAAATACATTTCATCCCATGTAAAATACAATATAAAATATGTAAAATAACTGAGGAGAACTTAACAGTGAATGTGTGCATGATGGTCATGGAGGCTGATGATGGCAGCCTCAGCCAAGCATCTCCACTGAGGCAAACTGTCTCAAAGTGCTCATGTGATGTTATACAGGAGGATATCTGTAAATATAATCAAACCCATAAGCATCTTGTCAGTGCATTTCACTGTATATTCTCCCCATGTATATGTTAATCTCTGAAATGATTGATGTTGGAATTAGTTTTATCATTAAACAATAATTTGATCCATGTACTTCCTTTGAACAGCCGCTGACAGAAGGAAGAGGACATGTTTATCTTGCTGTAGGGTCAAGAGAATGTGACGTGTCTCGTGTCACGAGACTGGTGCAACCACCTGACATCACTGACCACACGGCATTGCAACATAAACAACAATGGTCTATGAGTGAAACTGAGTGAAAAACTAAGAGTGTTTATTTAATGTCACGTTAAAGTTAACCAAGTCTTCATACTCACGGTTCCCTTTAAAAAGAGAAAAGGAATCAAATGATAAATATGATGCATAGAATGGTGATTGGTAATTTCAGCATCAATGTTCCCTTGAAAGGCTGTGAAGCTGTAACCTTGACGATAGATCCCTCTTCCTATATAGCTTCTTTATTAGGTTTTCTCTGGTCGATCAGGTCACCAAAATATACTGACAGAAATTAAATGTTTTCAATGCAAAGCACAAGCTTGTACTGACTGAGCTGCCAAACATTATCCTGTTTAATAAGAGAACATAGGATGTACCACTATATTATGCAGGCTAGTAATGTTGAAGATAATGTTATCACATAAAGCAGCCTTACATCAGCTCTTGAAATAGATCAGAACCTCCTATCTATGATGAGTGCCTTTATAAAGTGGGTCCCACATTGAGTTCATTTTACCTCGAATTTAAAAGTGAAAAAGAAAAAAAAAAACATGGCCCGAAGTGTGTGTGTGTGTGTGTGTGTGTGTGTGTGTGTGTGTGGGTTATTGCAGGTCTGATGGATTATTCTGGACAAATGAAGGTGTAGTTACTGTGTTTGCCTCGGAAAAGAAGAGTTCGCTGTTCAAAATAAAAAAAAGAAATGTTACTTTCAGAGTGATAAAAGAAATGACAATCATTGCAGTTGGTGCTTGATAGAGTTGTTTGGTGGAGTGTGCTTCACCTTATTAAAACCCCTTCAAATCATACATTCCTCTCTGCTAGAGACTACTTAGCCTGGAGAGGATCTCAGAAGCACGCTGGTATTTTCTGAAGAGGGTTTTTCCGATTACAGAGGAGAGACAATTTAAGGGTGGGGGTGTTGAAGCAAAAAAAAAAAAAAAAAACTAGGTCATCGTTTTTACTACGTTCTCTCTTTTTTCCCCCTCATTGTTGCTGAGCAGCTTTACACCCCCTGCTGTGACGTAGAAACAGGTGATTCCTATTGGATGAGTGCTGGAGGCGACCTGCAAGTGCAGGGAATGTTGGTATTGGACGAATGGTGCAAACGGGACATGATTGGAGGGGAGGCAGGAAGAGGATGGGGGTGTGGTTGCAGAGAGGAGTAAGGCAGGGGTGACGCTCCCCTCCCACTGAGTTACTATGGCACCCTGGGGAGAGCGTTGGGGGTGGAGGAGAGGGTGTGTGTGTATGTGTGTGTGCATATATATGTGTGACTGTGGAAGCAGGAATAGAATGGGGAAACATGGGAATGTATCTTGAATTGTGCTGACAGGAGAGACAAAGAGATTGGATGAGAGAAAAACGGGGGAGAGAGAGAGAGAGTGATTGGAGAAAGAAAGAAAAATGGGGGTGAGTGGGCTAATCCTGTCTTTGCTAACAGTAGGAGCTGTGTGTGCGCGGATGAAACTGTGCGAAGTGAAGAATGCTTCATTCCTTGTACGGACCCTGATGGAAACTGCTCAACATTCATATTTTTGCCAAAAACATGCCCCCAAAGCCTTGCATTTGTGTCTCCAAAACAGCTCAGCAGTGTGATCCATAATAAAAAGGACAATTTTTGCATGCAGCAGAGTATTGAGTGAATCCCTAAGTACAGACACTGCAAGTAGGATTCTGTGAACCCAACACACTGGATTTTGCATGAATTATCCATCACTGACCAAAAAGCGACAATTGTCCGCTGTACACAGGAAACAATGGAGAGCCGTTATTTTAAAATCAAGTGATCCAGAAACTCTCTGGGTTTTTTTTCCCTGTACAGATTTGAACTATACATGTTTGGTGTCAGTGCAGCAGTGTGCTCTTTATGTAGCATGGTGGAAAGTCAGGATGTGCGGGGCCCAGGTGGTGGATGGGTGTGTGACGTATCAAACATTTGGCCGGGAGATTGGAGCCAGCACCGGTCACTGACCTGCAATTACTGATTGCTTTTTTAAAGCCGTACACACAATCTGACCCTAACCACATCCAAGTGCTTCAGCTGCCAAGATTTAGGCATCACTGTGCTTCCACTGAGGTGTTTGCCAGACAGTCAAACAGTGTCTGAACCCCCTCCCACCACACACGCACACACACTTTTCTTTCACTAGAGCTGTCAAGGCTGCATCCAGTAATTTTTGTAACTTACAGCAAGTCTTGAATGTGGCTGTTTTGGACAGCTATATACACTTATGCCTTCAAATGTGTTTCAACAACGTCACACCAACTAGTTTGTTCAAAGCGTAGTGAAGACCTTTAACCACACAATCATTGTTTGCCATAACCACGTTTTTTTTTTTTTTTTGTAAGATCATATTTTAACTAAATTCTTTGTTCTTGTCCTGCTTTATTCAGATTTGGATATAACCCCTAGATGTAATCTTCAAAAGAATGGAAAAAGAGAATTATCTATCTGTAGCCTCAGCAGCAGAAAAGTAGATCCAGAGGAGTTTCTACTTCACTTTTTTGTTGGAGCACTCTGCAGCAAGATTCCACTGAATTCACTGAGCAGCACTTGACTGATTAGTCCTTATTCACCAGATCCTTAATATAGATGTCCTTATTTTATTCATGTGTTATGCATTTGTTTGCATATGTTTTCGTTCTGTTCACCGCAGGAGATCTGATCACTTGACATGAAATTAAGAGGTCATTCCTTGCCCCGTATCATCATGCATTTAAACGTCTTATGTCGTTTTCCTAGAATGTCATTAAACCCTGGTAACTCCATCTGCACACATAGCCTGCTTTGATTAAGGGTATGTTCAGGCTCCAGGAGACTGGAAAAAATATTTTTATGCATTATTGAAAAATTAAGGTGATAAGAAAAACAATAAATAGGAATGTTATGGCCTTACTATATAAAAGTCATTCCCAACCATTACTCAGGTCCTTTACCACCCACATCAAATAAAATGTAGGCTAATTTTCTTTCTTGAATACTAATGTTGATACTACTACTACTACTACTATTAATAATAATAATAATAATAATTATTATTATTATTATTATGCATCCACATTAATAATAGTAATAATAATAATAATGGTAGTAACAGTAGTAGTACTCCATTTTATATCATTAATAAAGCAAGTCACTGAATGCAAAATAACCGATTTGATTTAACCCAAAAAAAAGCATTCAGCATTCTTTTCATTCAGTTGTTTCAACGGAAAACAAGAGCAGCCAACTGAGGAAAGTGTCTGAGGCTGCTGGAAAAAAGGATGAAGGATTTATTTCAACTTTCAAAGGAAAGGAGCTAAATAGCTTTGAAAGCTAGTGTGAATGCTTGGTGGTTCTCAAGTAGACTTGTTGTTGGGAAAGCAAGAAGCAGACTGGTCTTATCCCAGAGAGCAGGGTAACGCTGGGCATGTTTGACCCAAATGCTGCCCTAGCAAGAGCTGCGGAAAGCAGTCCGGGCCTCGTTGTTGGGCTGGGTGTCGACATGATGCTCCTGGATAGCGGGGCTTGTATTTGGGCATGTCAAGGTCCAGGAGGTTCCTGAAGCGCATCTCCATGTCGTCCTTAACCGTCCTCAGGTGGTGGGTGTAAAAGAAGAAGTATCAGTACGAGCCTCAGACACCTGCAGTGACTGCAGCAACCAGCAAATTGTTCTGGGTGCACAATTATAGCTGAGCCAATTCTGAATTGGTTATTTTATGGCTAAGTAGTCTACTAATAAATGTACTTCATAATTAGAATATGTATAGGTTCCCTTTTTTTCAGACAACTCAATATAATAAACACTATAACATAATGTATTCTCCTGCCTGTGCTCTGCCTGTATAGCTCCAGTCTGGAGGTGAGGCTGTGAATGAACTCCTTGCACTGGATCAGAGTGACGCCACTTCCTTGCAGCTTCAGCATGACTTTGTTCATCTCTTCAAAAAAGCCTGCGAGGTACATGATGTCACAGCGGCTGGATGACACCTTTTCCACAAGAGCTCCATCAGCCTCCTCAAGGAACTCTTTGATGTTAACTGTCTCATCACTGTCTTGACACAGATGTTGGAACAGTCTGCCATTTAGGGCACGGACTTTTATTTTGTTTATTGATTTGGCAATATTGAGAGACTATTGGAGAAGTGGACTTTAGGATTGGCTACTGGGTTGTCGCAGTGTGACAGTGCACTGTGAAGATATCTGGCCTTCTGCATCCACTGTGAAGATGACCTTCTCCATCAGCAGAACGGTGAAGCCACAGTATGTGCCAGTCATGGAGGGGGAACCATCAGTGGGACATATGAAGATGATGACTTGTGACTGACTTCTTCTTCTTCTTGGGGGGATTTCAATCATAGAATTGAATAGTGAATAGAATTCATAGAATTCTATTCACATTCTTAGACGATACCCTTTATAACACTGCAGAGAGAAAGTCGCAAGTTGTGTAAACTCTATAGGGAAAACCAAAGAAGACAGCGTCGTTGGTCGACATGTTGGTGAAGCACTGAAATTAAGCGTTGTTGCTATGGAAACACATACACAGTCTCTTCTGGTCACATTGGTGTAAACTGGGAGGTTTTAATTTGGCCCACCACATTCTTTTGCACGTAGCTGCAACTTTCAGCTTGTAAATCTTTGGCTTAAATTTGCTCCCCAGGAACACCTCAATGTTTCTCCTTTCAAAAATACTGCCTCCAGCGCCCCCTGATGTTCTCTGAACGCCACCTGGGGTGGGGTGGGAGAGGTGCCGTACCGCCCCTGTTGGGAACCGCTGCCATATATCAACAAGGTTTGTGTTTACAGAGTGTTTCAGAGACCAGAAGGAAGCCTTTATTTTCCTTGATGATTTATTGTGTCAGAGATATAATAAATATTTCTAGCATTTCCAGGGCGTTTGCCCACTCTTTCTACAAACGCTGCTTCTTTTAAATAGCACGAAGCTTACGCGATTTGACAGTGGTTATTAATAACGGATGAAATTTCAGTTGGATATTAAGTGTGATTAAATTATCTTATAGGATTCATAGGAGTTATTTGTACAATAGATTATTCCTGTATTCCATCACCGCAGACTCATTCTGCCAAGAAAATATCTCTTCACAGCCTCAGTGAGGTGACCAGTACCAACCATGCACACTGTGCCTTAGTCAGCTCTCAGTGATAAGCATTTTAGTAATCATTTTCCAAGAGCTGAAGGAAACACTATTACTTTTTTCTTTCAGAAGAACACAAATATTGCTGTTATAATACTTTTTCCATTTCTGTTGTTATAGTCAGTTTAAATTGGTCAGACTGCCGGCAGCCATGTTTCTTTTATCCAACAAATATAAATACACTGGATCCTTTTGTAAAGACGTCACCATCGATGATTTGAATCTTGCGGTCCTCTTCTCTGCCTGCTTTAAATATCTTGACATACAGTTTTTCCCCTTAAGGATCAACTGTGGTTTATTAAAACTTGAACTGTGTTTTTATAATCCCTGCCACTGGTTTTTATAAATTATGATAACACCGTACACAGCAAAGTAATTACTGAGATCTCAGGAAGTCACAACACCACTGAAAAGAATCCAACAGTGCAAGAAATGCGAACAGTCAGACGAACCAGCAATTCAGCCAGATTAGCCACCGTTTAATGTAAACGCAGAGAGGAGAGTCAGGGTGCTTCAGGTGTCTCTAAAACTACAGCAATTGCATTAAGTCAAAGATGAACCAGGATGTCAGTCTGTAAACTGAGGGGTATTTACAACAGACAGCTTGGGTAATAATTTTACTGTACACTGGGGTTTTCTCTGTCAGATGTGTTCGGATAACCTGAGTTTTCGTTCTAAAAAAAAAACAGTCTGATCATCTGATGGTGCACATGTCTCACCACGACTTCTTTTTTTGGCAGTGGCCTGATAGAGCCAATGTCCAGAGCAATAAAAATAAAACTGCAATAAATAGTTTGGCGTAAAGTTGTTTTAAGGTCGGGAGAAATGTGTAACTGTTTTTAATAGTTTGCCATAGAAATATATATTAATTATAGGAATACTGATTTTTTTTCTTTTTACCTTGAAAAATTCAATTATCCTTTTTTTTATTTGAAGCTTTGGTCTTCACACATTTTTCACTCTAAAGGTTATATGCTCAACATTCTCTCTCTTCATTAATTAACTGCAGATTTACCTGTTTAACTCTGTCTGCTTGCAGTACTAAACAAAACAGTTCTTTCCATAAGACTGATGGGAAATTAAGAGGAAATTACAGAACAGTTTGTTTGCTGTTCTACTTAATCCAACCACCATGTTTACACTGAGTAAAATATTCAAATCCAAGACTACGGGATTTTTATGTCTGCTCAATTACATCAGATGGGAGTATTCGAAATGTCCTTCGCATCATTTTCCTCATATTTCCCCAAATTTCAGCTCGACATATTTGGCATCTTTAAATCTCCCCCAAAAAAAGCTCAGTGGATTTGAACCATGTTTGGTGGCACAGCATCAGTCTGTAATGACTGGCCCACGGACAAACTGCTACTTGTTTAAATGAACTGATCTGATCTGATCAGATCGTTAAATGATGAGTTCAGTTTTTCGAACTCACCATTAACCCGCAATCAGACACTCTGCCTGTTTGTTTAAAACAGGTTTTCACTGCCTTTCCCATCTGCCAGTCCTGACGAGTGCAATCTAACAAAACCCTGCATCTCCATTTTCTGTATATATCTACTGCTGCGTGAGGAGGTCTTTACATGCCAGGTGTACTTCTGCCAGGCCCGCGTCTCCGGCTGACATTAACTTGTGAATGCATCTAATGCTTTTTATTTGTCAAGACTGATACTGACTTAACACACACACATGCCCACAGACGAACCAGTTTTTCATGTGAGTAATTAGAGACACACACACAAATGTCTACAAACTTATTTTGTGACCACCATTTAAAACTGAAATACAGGTTAATGACAGCAGCTGTGCTTTGAAATCAGCTACACTGGCGTTTAAAATGAGTGATGAGGGTTCCACCCCACCCTCCCCACACACACACACACCCCACCCCCCACCCCTCCCTGTATCATCTGTTAGCAATCGCTTGTAAAGACAATATGATGATACATGATATGAAAAACACAATTGTGCGATCCTGCCATGGATGTCACAAGTTTAAATACTGACACTGATCTAATCCAGGGTATGAAATCACGCTTAATGAGGCGTGACTTTCATCGATAGGTCTCGGGTCCTTCTGGAACAGCCCTGTCTGCTTTGAGAGAGTGCACACACACACACACACACACAGACAGATGTGTCACAGAGGTCGCTAAACCATGAAAGCCTAATCTCGGTTAGATCATTGATGGGTAGCGATTCCAAACAGGATCTGCTTCACAATCCTGACAAGAAGCAAAAGTGGGAGAGATGTAGAGGTTGCAGCAGAATTAACCTCATTAACCAGTGTGACAAATGCACTCCAGTCAAAAGTCTGCAAACGCTAACGTCTCGCTGCTGTCTCACTCAGCCGGTGCGCGGCACATCGTCGCAGCACTGACTCGGCTGGTCGTGTGCTCTCTGACACACATGCCACTACCATGCTAATCCTGTTAGCGCTGTGGCCCGCTGCCTGACACACATACGCACATATTCTAAAGCTGTTTGTGAAATGTGAACTCACTAAGCCCCCCGTACAGGGTGACAAACAGAACGCAGGAAAGGTTTTTTTTTTTTTTTCAAAGTCTTCCACACAAACTGACTGAAACTCAAAACCTTCAAAACCTTGTCTCAAAACCCTCTCTCTTGTTTCAACACCAGAAACCGGGGTTTAGGTCCTGTTTCATACTCTGCGTTAGCATTGACTAGCATTGTTCAATATTTAACCAAATCCTACAACAAATCAATGAAGAATAGGTTTTAACAGAATGAGGTACAAAAAAAAAAAAAAAAAAAAAAGCAAGCCATGTTTAGTGCTGAGTCTCTGATTTAGGATCACTACATCTTTTCCCATAGAAGTGTAATAAATAAATAAATAAAGTATTTTCCACTGTCTCTTCTTTGCCTCCTAAAACTGCTACAGAAGTTTAATGAAAAGTTGTTCGCACTTTACCTGTGACACTTTAGCAAAATTATTTAAAAATTAATTAAAATTTAAAAAAACATTTAAAACAGAATTGCTTTATAATTTTATGCGTGAAGTCCTAGCTTAGTCCTCCATCCCCACTGTAGATAATGCTGCTAAAATATTTCTTCACAGCACCAAACTCTGCTTGCAGCTGAATCTAAACAAGGGTTTGCTGCAGTGTGTGTTGTAGTGTAATGTCTTTGCTCAGGAGGGAAATCAAAGGATCCCAGAGATGAAAGGAAAGGAAAGCATAGGAGGCAACCTGAGTGGAAAGGAGAAAAAGTGAGTGAGCGTAGAGGGAAGGGAAGGAGAGGAAGTAAGGTCAGAGGAAACGAAGGGGGGAGGTAAAGGAGAGGAGATAAAAGGGGAGAGGATGGATGAATGGGGGCGTTCCCCTCTTTTGGTAAATACTCCCTGACTGCGCAGTGTCCTGATTCACCAGTAAAACCTCATTTGGACCCAGAACACAAGACACAGCCGGTTAAAGGAGAGAAGAAAACAAAAGAGCGACATGAAAGCTTTTATTGTAAACATGTCAGTGTAACCCAGGAACATAACAAACCGGTTTTTTATTCAGCCTCAGATAAATAAAAAGAATTGTGTTCTTACTTTTCAAATGCTTTCCATCTCTGTTCCTGCCAGAGAAAACCACAGGAAAAGCTTTCTTTAAATACACAGTAAAGAAGTCCTTTCTAGCTCCAGACATCTTTTGTTTGTTAGTCTAAAATGACTCCTGTGCGTCAGGGGGTTTTACCACAACTAGAGATCTCTGTGTTTATTTATCCCGTTTAATACCCAAAGTGTCCTGAACAAAGACAGTTTTCTTTTACAGTTGAAATTTTGTTTGTTCTTTTAGCTCACAATTATCTTTAATGATGCAGAGTCATGGACTTAAATGTCCAATAATAATCATATATATTTATATAAGTATATATATAAATATAATAGAGCTGCTGTTTTTCTATCTGTGATGAAGTCAGAAATGAAAACTTTAAAAACACACAAAGTTGAAGACACTCTGGAATATCTTCTCACAGACTTGCTCCCATGGTGCTCGTCCACGACTTTACGAGTCTACTTACATTATGATTTGCTCTCAATATTTTTTCGTTAAAGTATTATTGACATTACAGTATTATAGTATTATAGTATTTCTTCACCAAAATTATATTCTTGGTTGCGTGTAGAGGGCTTTAAAATGGCAATTAGACAGACATGTCGGGAAATTAAATAACGTTTTTTTGGAGGTTTTTTTCGTCAGTATTTCTAAAATCTTGGCTGTGGCTCTTCAAACCAGGACCTTTTTTCCTCGAGGCTCATCGCTGCTCTGTAAATCTTGAGTTTATTTACAATTCAAACAAAACAGAGTAGAGGTAGCTCATCCAATCTTTCTCATCTGGGAAAATTTGCTCATGCAAAGGCAATGAATAGTGCGATCACTGAACATTTGGTTTTTGGTGTCAGCCATTTTTTCCTTCCACTGAACCACTAAGAAAACTGGGGATGTTATTTTTGACTGTGGCTGTTTCAGTGTGAGGCAGAGTACGGCCATCTCCTCTTTCAGGTTTCACTGAAACCCAGGCCCAGAAAACTTAACCACATCTGCCGTGTTGAAAACAAGTGTCTATCTGTCAGGAATAATTTATGACAGGCAGATTCAGGGAACATTATTAATTAAAAACTGGTCTTAATTAACAGCCTCAATCAATAGAGCTCATTACCAACTCTGCTGGAGGTATCACAGGTAGGCCTTTAGTCCACACACACACAAATGCAGTCACACACCCATGCTCACAAACACAAATGCAAGTTCATATTTGCACATACACACACACATGCACACATGCACACACGCACACACAAACACAGATGCATACATGGTCACACAAGCAAGCAAAAGTGAAGATACACACACACACACACACAGCAGGATGTCCCAGAAGTAATGACTTATTTTTGGTGGATTTCAAAAGAACTCCTTTGGGTTCAATATCTTGCCCAGGGATATACAAATCCCCACACAAACACATGCACACACAAACATACGCACGCATGCACGCACACACACACACACACACACACACACACACACACACACACACAAATACATACACACACTAACGTGTCTCAAAGACAGAAAAAAGTCTCGGCAAAATTCAAAACATGAAAATTAAAATTAAATCATCTCATAATCAAAGTGAAATGAAGTGAATTTAATTAAATAAAATTAAATTTAATGTTTTCTCATAATTAATTTAGTGCAGTAGCAGTAGGCCGCACTGCGAGATAGACCCCCAGAGCTAAACCAGAAGAGAGATGTGAAGCAGAAGAAGAAGAAGAAGCCGGATGGAGAACAGCTTCATGTTTCCTAAAAGGATGTCAGGCCAATCCAGCAGAACTCTCAGCAATTTTTGATGGAAATGGGCAAAGTCTGAAGAGTCCCAGCAGCTGCACGTCATCCTGCCCAACCCGAAGTGGCAGCTTTGATGACAGACAGACCCTTCCAGGCCATAACAGACCACAGCTACTGTGCACTCACACTCATAGCTCATGAGAGTAAACCTCAGACATACTGGGAGCACATCCAGCAGTTTGCTCCAAACCCATGGCGCTACTGCTCCGCCTGGTGAAATTAGCAGCACCACCGTCTAGGCAGCCATCCAGTAGGCTAATCCATAATTGATCACAACAGATGAACATCTGCAGAAGTACATTTTAACATCTCAAAATGAATATATCATGTTGTTTGTTGTGAAAAGCTCTCCAGTGCCACCTTGTTAAGCTTAAGGCAGACAAGGAAAAAGCCTCCCATTTTAAATCATTACTTTATGATAAAACACACAATTGGTCTCGAAATTAATGAAACGTTATGTTTTTTGTTTTTTTTTAATCATACATTAATTAGGTCAACATGCAAAATGAGTGGCCATTTGAAGAAGATTGACATTATATATTTTATGATGTCATCTAAGCTGTGGTGCTTCAAAGTGTAAAATAAACACATTTTTTTTCTTGATTAGAATGATATTCAAACAATTCCCTCAATGTTTACAGGTATTTCTAACAATGTGGCAACTAACTAATCAAACTAGACTATGTATCTATTAATGTATTATTGCATGGTCCTAACCCTGATAGGAACACAGCAAATACAGCATTTAAAGAGCCTTTTCTGGCACCAACTATCAATATTTTCTGACATCTGCATATCAAATGAATGCATATTTTTAATGATCTCTTACATAAACCAAAATCCAACAACAAAACAGGAATGGCATCTTTTTTATTTTTAGTGTGAGGAATGCTATTTTATAGTATATGTTTAAGACGTGAATCTAAAATGCTGTGATATGCTTTATTTCACTCTATAATTTTGTGGGTAATTCCCAAATGCACAAAATTAGCCTGAAGTAATTCAATTAGTGTAATGCAAATGTGTACACTATATTTACTTTTCGGGGATAACCAATTTAAAGGGATGCTGTTTTCCAGCAGTGGAAGCCAACTCTGTCTCCTGCATACGAGTTCTAGTCTGCAAGTTCTTATCACACCTTTAGTCCCCTCATAAACCCCTAATTTTTCCTTCCAAATTTTAGAAGAGAATTTTAGAATTTGCTGCAGGTGTAGACGGTTTGCTGTCTGACTTAATATTGTGTTGTGAGGTTGAACTTAAATTTGAAATAGGATGTAAACATGCAAAGTGGGCCGTAAATCCACAAACTTCTAACTGTTGTTGAGTTTGAGTGAGAAAGAAAACGTGGTAATGAAGCAATGGAGCTACACACCCTTTAGAAATGAGGCAGGACATGTCCCCCTCATCTATGTATGCATGTATGTATGTATGTATGTATGCATGTTTGTATGTTAACATCTTAAGATACATATATCATATTGTTTGTGATGAAAAGCTCTCCAGTGCCACCTTGTTGTGTTAGTGTTAGGTTTAGTAAAAAATAACCAAAAAATTCAACCAAAAATTATTTATCTATACATAAATTCTATTTATACATACTTTAATTAGTTCAACATGCAAAATAAGTGTAATGGTTAATATGTGACCGTTTAAACAGGACTGCCACTAAATATTTATAATGTCACCTAAACCGAATTGCTTTGATCTCTAAAGTGTAAAATGAACAAACTGCTCATATTGGGTTTACATGTAATGTCAAAGAAACAAAATTAATTAATTAATTAATTTTAAATTCTTTTTAGTAATTTATTTCTCCAGTTCCACTTGCACACACATATATAATTATAATTATATATATATATATATGTGTGTGTGTGTGTGTGTGTAATTTTGTGGGTAATTCCCAAATGCACAAAATATATAAATAATATAATAATAATAATAATAAAAAGCACTTCACTATTCTTCTACTTATTTCTTATTGATGTCTTTTTAAGTATTACAACAATGGATAGGAAAAATAGTGGCACGATAATCATACCTCACATGCACACACACACACAGACACACACACACACACAAAGTCACACATATACCAGCAGCTATGAAGGCTGTGTTTTGCTCAGTTACGACTTAATTTAGTGACGTCACTATAGTTCATAGCCAATCACATTATGGCGCTGGTTGTGTAAGCATGAAGGAGCTCATGCATGGTGAGCTGGGGGTGGCTTGGGGGTGGGGGGGATAGAGAGAGAAGGGGAGTGAGCAGGAGTGTGTGTGCTCATCTCGGGGGGATTTTAGCCAGATGTCAAACTGAAGTTACGGCCACAACTCAGCTCAGCTGCTGGGTGCCACTTCAAACACTCTCTCTCCACATGAGTGTGTGTGTACATGTATGTGTGTGTGTTTGTGTGTGCATGCACACTCACTTGCAGCGCTTTCATCTGCACACCTACGGTGAAACGCTGTGGGGGGGCTTGGACTACTGAGTGCTCTCTTACACACTCACACTCACACACTCACACACACACAGGGCTGGGGCTGTGTGTTGAGCAGCCCTGCCTACACCCTGGTGCACTGGAAGGTGTGAGCAGAGCAGAATGCTCAAGAATGACTTAGAAAACACACTCACCCATTACAAGGAGTTTAAGTTTAAAGGCCTGTTTTATTGTTACAAAGTCTCATGCTATCCATTTGAAACTATGCATGTATTAAACATGCTTTTAGCTACACTGTTCACCTGCTTTTCATTTTGGAAAGTGTCATACTTATACTGACAAACATTTAAAACTAAGTCCGAACTTCAGTGTATTTAAGACCACTTTTAGGATCCAGATACATCGAAACTTAAGTCAAATTGCAAATATATGAAAAACTGCATCTATGTTAAAACTGTCTTTATAAGTTAGGACCTAAAATATTGCCCTAATATGGACTTGTTTTAATTGGATAGATTATGTCCTGAGCTTCTTTTTTTATTTTCTTTTTTCATTTTTTATCTGTGTCAAAAAAACTTATAATGCAGTAGGAGGAGAGCAGCTTCTGTATGGTTTACAGTACAACCAAACAAACCATGGGCTGTCAGGTTGTTTTAATAATAAAGACAGTAAACAATATAGTCCAACACATGTTGTTCAGGAATATTTTCCTGCACCCCAGCACCAGCTTTTGTCCTCCGCATAACATCCAGTGCCTGCATGCTTCACTTCCTGGGATGCTTGTGTGAGTGTTCAGGAATCTGAATCCTATGCAGAAAAGGTGGGCTCCCCAAAAACACTGAATGCCAGTTTCTTACCTCTCCTTTTTCTTTCCTCTTCCTCTATCCCCCCCTCCTCATCTCCCTCTCTACTCACCACTCACACCTTAATGGACAACTTTGTGCCTGCCCCCATCCCCAAGGTCCCCAGTGAAGGGCACAGTCCCTCACCCACCACATCCCCAACCACTAGGTTAGATGGCGAATCCCCAGTACTATCACCATATTTGTCCATACGTCCATACCTCTGACTTCTGTCTAGATTTGGGAACGTAACACTGACAGAAGTTCTCAGATGACCCTTGGAAAGGACAGAGCAGGACTCCCACTTTCACTGTGGGAACTAGGCTGCTACAGATGCTCTACCAGTCTGTAGGGGCCGTGTGATCTGCTTTGCTGTGGTGTGCTGGGGAAGTGGCATTGGGATTAGATTCGTGTCAGAGCAGGGCCACTGGCATATGTGATCTTGATCTGATTCATATCTGATCTCTGGCCTGGTGACCACTGTCAGAACAGCCAGAATGTCTCACTTCTTTACAAAGGAACATATTGCCTGTTATTATAATTCAGTTTCAGCACTTCACGGGATGGTAACAATAAATATGGAGTTCAAACCAGACCAGTTTTTTCCTCTAAAACTACAGATCCATCTTCAGACTCCATATACTCTGACATGTTGTTAATATGAGTATGATCAGCACATTCATCTAGTGTTTTTCTCAAGAGAAGAGACTGGGATTCTAGGAGATGAGTCATGGGCACATGTCCCAGAAATCTGTGGGCTGTATTCAATGTGTTTAGAACAGGATCACAATGGAATCTCAGGTGAACCATGAAATAGACAGTTCTGCCCCAAAAGTGAAATCCACTCAATATGCAGTAGAAATATATATCTGTATCAACGGTGATGTCATCTTTACAAAACTGAGGACTTTGAGGACTGGGGTTCCTGCCTGACAACAGCCTGGCAGTTGTAGAGGAAAACCCATGTCAGCACACCTCTCAGTGAAGTGTTACTCAGAAGGGGAGGATATTTGTGGCAAGGGGACCAATCATATGCAAGACCTGTAATCCCTCACCACGGGTTATTTTTAGTCAGTCCCACATACACCATCCTGCCGCTGTAAATACTCACTAGACACCAAATGTGTATTACTCCACCTTGGGAGACAGTCGTGAACAAAAGCACTGTTTTGCCTAGTTTGATTCATGTTTGCCAAAAACTGAAGAAGCTAGATGCTTTAGGAAATCAACAAGCCTCTTTTTCTCAAAGCAAAATTATATTTGCAAATCTACCGGAGATCTATGTCATCCATATAAGCCATGGAGACTGGAACTGAGGGTCAGAGACAGAGGTGGGGAGGTCAAAATATTATACGATATTGATAGATAAACAAAATCAGCGTTTTGTCTTCATGGAATTCATTGAGAATAAAAAAAACTATGGAAATGTTTCAGCCTCATCATTTCAAACAGTAGAGTGCAAAACTATTGAGTGACTCAGTATTCACTAATATACTTAGTTTCACCAATCAGCTCATAGGGGAGGAATTATAAAGACAAGAGGAACTAGACACCAGAAACTAGGTCCAAGCCCCACTGAGCAATTGGTGCCTTGCAGCCCCTCTGGGCAATGCGAATCGGACCTGGACACCCACAGGCTTGATGCAAGTCTGATCAAAAATCTGATCATGGTTGCAGTGTTTCTGAGGGGTATTCCAATGTGGGTTTCCAGAAAGCGTGTTTAACCTGCGACCATGAGAGTGCATAGATGATATGTGCAAAGTTTCATGCAGATCGCACTTACAGCTTAAGAGCATGAAAATATACTGGACTTGATATGAAAGACCTCCTGTTTTGACCTATACAAAGCTGTTCCTTTATAACTTTAATAACTGTTCATGTTAGAAAGCCCACCTAGATTCAGTTTGTTGTATACTGATGTTAATTTACTTTTCCCAGTTCATTGAACTCAGCCAAAGCTATAAGTTACAGACTGACCCTGAACGTACGTCGGGTGTACAGTGTAATACAGAAACTAGTTTACGTTCCTTTGCCTGTGCGGCTGTTTATAATTTAGCGACACACCTGTTAACCTCCATTGTGTGTCATTGTGGTGCATACCTGTTCAAAGGTGGGTGTAATGTTTGAAATTACGCATTATCTTAATTATTTAGTAGCCTGTTTTCTAGCGGTTACCTTAGCCTATAAGCCGCGAGAGGCTATATGTTAGCTTGTATGGATCGCTAATATATTTAGTTTGTATACAGTCCTTATGTATGTTTTTATTTACATATGTTTACGCATTGAATTGTATTGTGTTTGTTATACTGACAGTTTCCTTCTGTATTGTTGTTACAGACCATACACATACACACACACTAAGGGAGGCACAGAGACAAAATAAATCTACTCAACTGAGAACATCTGTTGTGTTTGTGTTCACCTCCATACGTTGAACCAACTCTAAGCAAAGAACATCCTGGAGTCTATCTCCCGTTCAGTTCATGAAAAATAAATAAATAAAAAATCATGGAGCTGAATCATGGACAAGACTCAGCTAAGTGAGTGGAATGCTTGCATGTAAGGTTTTGCATGTGCGATGTACAATGTAAGAGTGGGTGACCTTCATTATTGCGCCACCTGCTGGTGGAAGCATGTCACTTGTGAAAATTGCACTCATAACTTGCAGAACCAGTTTTACCAATGGAAGAATATAAAATAATAATAATAATTGTAAATATCTGAACAATTACAACAGGGTTCCCAGGACAGCTGGTACTGAGACATGATGCTTTGCATGTATGGCACCCAGCCCACTCTGGCTTGGACCCCCAGTAATGAGAATAATAGAATAATATAACTGGAGAGACAATAGAACAGAGAGTAAAACAGATTTTTTTTAAAAATAGATGGAGGAATCTGAGAGAATGAGAGTATGCAAAAATGATAAAGAATTTGACAGACGATTAAGTGGAAAGTATAGAAATAGAATTAAATTGGAAATTAATTAAATAGAAAATAGAGAATAATAGAGAGATTTGGAGGAAAGAAAGACAGACAGATGGAAAGGAAAGAGAAAAGGAGAGAAACAAGCAAGAGGAGAGAGATTTGGTTATATTCGTCACTGTAGCAGATCCCTCACTGGTCTTGCCATCTTGTAATTCAGACTCCTCTGTTCCTCTCCTTCTCTGGCTCTCCTTATGGGTGACAGTCGGGTGTCTCTATTTGGTGCCAATTACAGATTGTTCGGCGTTGGCGTGGCACTGAGACTCAAGGCTGTGGAGTCTCCGGCCCCCACAGCTCCCAATTTACCCATCAAACACTCCCATCCACAATCCGACCACTTAGGAAAGTTACACTGCTCCTTAATCACTCCCTCACTGGTCGTTATTGCTGGAGGGAGTGAAGTGAAAGAGCAACTTTTTGTTTGGTGAGGGGAGCATGAATGAAAATGAACAATGGCGCTATTCAAATCCTGGCCGTTATGAAGTGACCGTTATGATACTACGTGTGAAGGAAGTTTCACCTGACGTGCTGATGTGGTGGTAACGTATTGTGTCACTTCCTGTTTGCTGCTTCTGCACTGTGGTATTGCGAGTGTTATCCTAGCTTATTAATCAACTCTTACTTTGCCGTGTTCTGTGGTCAATCTCTGAATTCCTGTACACGTATATTGCTTTAGTTAAACATCTGTGGTGCACGTGTCCCTCGGGATTTAACACTACACTCTAATCACTCTATCTCTGGTCCGCTAGCTTAGCTGTTAGCAATGGCTTCTCTTTCTCCTGCTGTCTCTCCTGCTGTCTCTCTCTCTTGCACGGTGTGTGAAATGTTCAGTTACTCCTCTGCCTCCTTTAGCGATAATGGTATGTGTAATAAATGTAGCATTTTTGTAGCATTGGAGGCGAGACTTAGGGAAGTAGAGGCTCGGCTCCGCACCATAGATAATCGCCCCGCAGCAGCGCTAGCTAGTCAGTCCACTGTAGCTGATGCGGACCAGCCTAAATTAGCTACAGCTAGCCGTCCTACGTTAGCTCCTGTCAGCCGTTCCCCGGCAGCTCCCGAGCAGCCGGGAAGCCAGGGCGGCTGGGTGGCAGTCCGAAGGAAACATAGCATGAAACAACGGCCCGTGGTTCACCATCAACCGCTTCATGTTTCAAACAGATTTTCCCCAATCAGCGACACACCCGCTGAGGAAAAAACTCTGGTTATTGGCAGCTCCATTTTGCGAAATGTGAAGTTAGAGACTCCAGTGACCATAGTTAAATGCATTCCTGGGGCCAGAGCGGGCGGCGTTGAATCGTATTTAAAACTGCTGGCTAAGGATAAACGTAGATTTGGTAAGATCGTTATTCACGTCGGCGGTAATGACACCCGTGCTTGATCTGGGGTCAGGCTCTGGGTCTCTGTAAAGCGCTTTGAGACAATTTTGATTGTGGAAGGCGCTATATAAATAAGATTGAATTGAATTGAATTGATAGATTTTTTTATTTTTTTTTTTTTTTTAGTGTCCCGTAAGTGCTCTGGAGTAATTTTGAATTTTACACTTACACAAGGGGTGGACAAAATTAACACGGGATGGCAAAAAAGGACTTTGAAGTGACTCAATCACAAGCGCCGCTACAATGGTGTGTTGTGTTAGGGTGAATGACAGTTTGCAGCCTTTGTTAGCAATAGAAGAGGTCTAGCAATCAGCAGTTTGATTTGTGAGGTATCAAAGCCATATTAGGTGAGTAAGTGCTCCAGAGAAGAGAAGATCTGTGCTAAAACTCATGTTCTGGTCAATCTGATTGAAAATGTGAAGGAGACCATTTAGAAAATCAAGTCCAAAGCTAGATAAGTTGGATAAACTGTGTGGAAGTGAAAGTAGAAATTCAGAATGTATTGAAAACACAAATAAAAAGATGTTACAGTCACTGTGGCATATTTCACTTCCTCTATCTAAGAAACAATTTGTAAAGTTGAAAATAAATAAATGACATCATAGAGTTTTGTTTGTAGAAGGAGAAAGTCACACTGGAAACTGGCGCAGTTTGCATGTTGCTTTCAGTCTATTCAATGTAAATGTTCTATGGTCAGATCCATGTGCTGAAATGGGGGTAGTGGGCATTTCTGTCTCCCAAAGTGTCTTTTATGATGTTACCACCAGGAGTTACCAAAGTCAGGAATTTCCAAATGCCACACATGGGGGCTTTAAAAGGGAGTGCTCATTTAGGAGCATGGTTGCTTCATTAACAGGGGCCTCTGCTTATCACTCTTAACCGGATTTGCAAAATCCAGTATAATATTCAGCGACAACACTTTTAAAGTTCTCTTTCTACAATATCTGCACTTTGGAACAACAGTATCATTAAGGCCAGGGAAAAATTGTGGCTGTGGCAAACTACCACAGCTAGGGTCTACTTTAAGGTTTCAGAAAATTCCTGAATTGTTGCATGAAATCTGGTACAGAAAGATTGTTATTGAATTTCAGTTTGTCTTATAAATCTGTGATTTATGACAACATACTGGCAGTACTAATGACATTCAGATGATGAATGTGGGAAACGTTACTTGCTAAATATCAGCATGTTAAAGACGTGAGTATTTTACTTCAGTGAAGTTAGCATTTAGCTCAAAGCACCACCTGTACTTTTTAGAGGCGAACAGACCGATGTACCAGAAACCCAGCGGTGACCCTTGATCAAAACTGGTCCCATGAGGTTTTCTCCATATTTTCATGATCAAGGACTTCAATCACAGACTTTGACACATTCAATTCAAGCATATGCTGGTCTTGTAAAGGTAATCATCTCATGGGCAAAGATGACAGCCAAGAGGAAATAGTCATTTTCCAGATCTCAACATGTATTGGCTTGGTATTACAGAACAATCTGAAGTTGCACACAATGTCAGCATCATTGGAAACGACCGATGTGTTTTTTTTTTTTTTTTCAGGTGACAATGGGCAGATAAATCCACCTTGCACCCTTTCTGTTTCTAGGAAAGACCGAAAACCACAACCTGACCTCTCCACCACACCCCACACCTCCACCCTACCCCCTTCCTACACTTGCTCACACAGAACAGAATGCCAGACACACACAGCTTTCAGTCCTGTTTCCACCAGCTGGTGCCATTCACATCTTTTGTTTATTATATTTATCATATCCACTATCTGTGTTATTGGACTTTTATCCACCACATCCATTTTGTTTCGCATTTTGCAGCCTTATTAGAGCAGCTGTCATTGTTTTCTCACTCTTTACTGCCTTTTATCATTTATTCCATTTCATTTGTCATGCATTAAATGTTTAAATCACAAGGACAGTATTTAACATCAGTTAAATACAGTAGGAACATCAGTTCCTATTATTCACATCAGTAGCTGTCAGACTTGTATATGAGACTAATACATTTTTTTGGACATATCTTAAAATTGACTGTGTGATGTATGCAATTCAAAAGCTTCAAGAAAACATGGAATCATGCTGTAAAATGCTTTAAAGTACTAAAACATGCTAAAGCTCAGCTCTTCATGCTCTCAGTCTGTTATGACTGCAAATTGGCCAAGGGGCGAGATGTTCACTGCTCCCACATACAGTACGAAGTATGCATTAATGATGGTGGTTCACAGTTGGAGCGATTTCATTTCCATTCTTAGTTTGAGTCTATACATGATAAGAGCACTGCTGGGCTTTAATGAAGCCAGATTCAAGAATCAATAAAACATATTTTTAACATTCAAGTACAGACTGAAAGCTAGCAGTGATTTTATTTTTTTTCTTTTTGCACTCACAGCCCCCTAGACTTTATTCCAACCAGCCTGAGGAACACAGGCCTCTTTTATGCTATGATCTTTTATCGTTTTTACGTTTTTTTCTTCTTGCCATGCTTTTATGTTTCTTACCTTGCTTTCAGTTCTCCTGCTGTTGATTTAGCTGGCCACAGGCCTGCAGCCCGAGTTACTCTTCGCTCTCTGATCTTTCAACCCTACAGGATGTTCTGCTGCAGCTAACACTTTTGTTTCCACACAAATGCTGTATAATGTGAATCAGTGTGTTTCTGAATAAATATGTAAATATTATCAACAAGATTATTTCTGGAATTTCCAAAGTTATGAATAATTAACAATGGCTGCACATGTTATTAACAATGCACATTATCTCTATTGTGCATTTGCGCCAGAATTGCTACATCTGAAAAAGAAAAGCAAAATAGAATTGCTGGATATTTGACTGTGATGCTCGTACAGTATTGTCTCACAACTGAAATCAAGACTAAGAATCACTGGTGCTTTGATGTAAATACTAAAGTCAGCATGGAAACATGCTAAAAATGGCAAAGCTAACGTGCCAGTGATTAGCAGGTATACTGTTCAGCACTAAGCAGTTTAAAGCTTTAGCTAGCTAATGTCTGTTTATTGGCACTAAACAAGTAAAACTACAGCTGAGGGTGATGGGAATGTCTTTTATCATGCGAGTGTTTTGTCATAAACTAAGGTACAGGACCTGATGATGGTGCTAAATAATAAGTCATGGATGTCTGTACTTATTGTCATGAGAATCCATCCAAGACTTTTTGAGACATTTCGGACAAAACCAAAGTGTCAACCACATGCAGGAGCTCCTGTACACTATATATCAGTATACATTTATGTATGTTTCATATAAATTATATTGTGGTGGTACAAAGCTATTTAAATTTATATTTCCAGCCTCTGAAGCTAACAGGCTATCACCATTTGGCTAACATTTAACTGCATTAACACATTTAGTGGTCCCATATTTCAGTCTTTCACACACTGCATAGAATCCTACAAGATGGATCATTTCTACTTTTTCACAGACGAACAGACTGAAGTGCCACTCTCACTATTCAACCATTTAAAGTGCCACTTGGACTTCAGTCCTGGGTCTAAAAGTAAATGATAAACAACCTTAGAAAGGTTGAAAGAGGAGTGTAAAGAGGAGAGGAGAAGGAGAGAGGTATTGAACTACCATCACCAAGGACATGGGAGGGTGTGCCGGTGCGATACCCAGCATGATGTCTGCTTCTGTGAAGAAATTGGTTCAAGGATGCAACAGCATTAATAAATGATGCCGCACACACAAACACAAGCTTCACACGCACACATAAAAACCACAGCATTGCTTGGCATAGCGATTAAAAAACAGTGGGAATTCTTCCTTGGCAACACACAGTGACTACAGTATGTAACTTTTATTTGGGTCAAGTAATCTTTGGTCTTCATGACCAAATCCTTGCATGCCTCAGACCTGGTCTAATATCAAGACTATTATTCTTTGGTTGTGTGGGGAAAGCAATCAGATGAGAAAATAAATAAACAGAAAGAAACATTAGATGTGAGGATTAGGGATGCTAACAGTATCTCTTTTCTGTGTTCCTTCTTGGCTCCTCATGTTGTGTGATTCACACACACACACACACGTACGTAAGATGCACACATGCACACACCAGAATGGCTCCCCTTGAGGGTCACACTACGGGGGGTTTGTCCCAATTAGCACAGAGTCAAGGTGTTGAAGGAGACATACTGAGCTAGCAGGTTATGGTAACTGGGAACACACTGAGCCAGTATGCTGGCTAACTGCTAACTAGCCTACTTCACAGGCACAGCATGCCTTTTATCAAAAAAACACTTTCATCCAGAGGCACTTTACAGCACAGGCTGCAGAATTAACACGACTTCTGAAACATCTTTATGCCAAGGACTCCAAATAGACAGGCATTTAGCCAAAGACGCCAAAATACACAAACAGGCTTTGGGATGTGTCAATGGTCCTCAAGCACTTGCCTCTGTAACAGCCCTCCATCTTGCATAAATATTGCAATACAACTATGGGATGGCCAAAATCCTCCATCTGTCTTACATCGCTGCTACATATACGTCGCCACGACAACAGATTTTTCTATCAGTTCCACAGAGCTAAGTGATGATAACTGGCATGATCTGTGCCTGTCGTTTGTCCATTCTATATCAGTACCACTGTTATTGAAGCAAAAGTTATGCCTCAGTGCAATTTTCCCAGTTTTCACTTTCGGCTTAACAGTTTTCACTTGTTGTTCGTGTTCTCATTATATGCTCAAAATGTTCCACCAGGCCTAGAAATCACACTGAAAGTTTGACTAAGACAGAGTGACATAGTCCTGCCTCACAACGAGACATGAGAGGTGGCTACGACGCTTCTGTGTACACTCTGAGTGAGGAGGAAACATTCACCTTTGATAATGCAACAGTGAAATGATGAAATGGTTGCTTGCAATGCAAGCTTTTTTTTCTCACTTGCTGGTCTGTCAATTCAACACATTCAAAAACCTGAAATGCAGAATGAAGCAGAATAAAGAAAATCCATGTTTTAAGAGGAAAGAAGATTATTCTGCTTCTGTTTTCTTTTTCTTTTTTTTTGTTGTTGTTTCCTTCTACCCCTTCTACCCATTCTTACAAAAATAGTGAGCGGCTCAGCAAAACAGATATCACTTTTACTGTTGTAAATTTAGCTCACACTGTTTCTTGAGGTCCTGTGGCCTTTCTCAACCTCATTACTCTGAATGCACAACACCTCTACTAACACACTCCTTAGTCTGAATTATAAAAACAGAGATTTGAGAAACCTGCCTTAAAGAGAATAATGTTCAGTGATTTCAAATTAGATAATATAAAGTTATTTCATATTATTGTGCCCTAAAAGAGTCCAGATGAGTACAGAGAAAATTGCATGTGAAGCCTGGTGTCGTAGGAGGTTATTCGGTGAGTAGATTTTTTGTTTTTATGGTGATAACCCTCCACATTGTAAAATTAAAATCTCAACACTCCTTTTTCAAAGATTTTCTCCCTCCTTTAAGTGAATGTCGAATTGATTTTTTTTCATTCAATCTCAATTCACAGTCAAGATGTCAACCCATAACCTTTGTTGGAGACAACAAAGTAATACGTATGTTGTATTTATTCTTCTTATTCTTCATATCTGAATAGAAAACATAACCAAAGACTGAGGCTGCTGGAAGAAGAAACAGGTAAACTTGAACTTTTTCCAAAGACCCAGTTCAGCTATGACTTACAGAGGAAGCTAAAAAGGAAAAGATCAGAATGTAGTGATTGAGCAAGTGTTTGAACTGAATTTCTTTATCAGCGCACTAGGCAAGAGAACTGCGAGAATGACGGGAGGCCGAGCAGATTACTATTTTCTTTAACCACTACAAAACACTATAGGGCACTGAATCTCATGCTAATGTAGAATCAATAAGTGGTTTCATGGAGTCCCTCACCATCTCTCTCATCTGAGTCAGGTAGCATAATTAAACTCTTCTATTTCTCTTATAGAGCTAAAGAATACTCTTGATCTGATGCCTAAAAGTAAGTTCCCTGGGCTCAGTGGTATCCCTTCTGAACTGCTGTCGGTGTTCCGGGATTTAACGGACCCGATAATTCTTGGCTCAACTTCTCCTTAGTTACTGGTTCTTTCCACTGAGATAAAAATGGCCCTAATCACTTTGCTACTAAAAAAGAATGAAGACCCCTTATGCTGCTGAAGCATAATCCTTAACAATCCTCAGTTCAGGTTTTAAACTATTTGCCAAAATGCTACCAGTTACATTAGACAAGGGCTCTGACTCCCCAGGTCATCTGGATCATGCAGGTTCTATTGAAGATCATCAAGCTTCTGATGACATTCAATGTTTGATGTATATCACTGATTCTTCTTCATCTCAAACACAATCTTGGGCTTTTTTTTTTTTCTTAAGTGTGGAAAAGCCTTTTACCATCAAGAGTGGGACTACTTATGGGCACTTATGACTCACTTCAGCTTCAGGTTTAGGTTCACAAACATGGCCTCAATGTTTTATTCTTCCCCTTCTTCATGTGTCTGTACTGGTCATGGTGGCTTATCTTACGTCGCAGTATCTTGGTCAGTCAGATGAGATAGTCTTTTATCACCCGCCTTGGTCACTCTGTTCTTAGAACCCTTCACACAAGCAGCCCAACAACATTCAAATATCTGTCCTCAATGTATTAATGGAATCAAACACTATTTGTTGCTTAACACTGTTGATGAACTGTTGTATTTGTCTAAAATTGACATTTCCATTTCTACTCCCTTTATTTGAACACTTTGGGTCCTTGTCAGGTTATAAATCCAACTGGAGGAAATCTTAAATGCTGCTGTCTCTGCCATTTCTATACCATTCATTACCTACCTAGTACTGCCATTTAGACAGATTTCTTTCTGACTGTAAAAGTCAACTTTGTTTCACTTTTTGAAAAGTCAGTGGGGATTTGTATGGTATGTTATCTTTATAACAGATCTTCTGTTCCTCCCCTTCCCTCAGTCTCAAGATTGGTCTTTGAAATGGTGGTTTATTCTAGATCTTTTAAAATCTGGTTTGATCCTCCATCAGGTATTCTCTGGTGGAGAATAGAAAGTCCTCTCTGTGCACACTCATGGGTTATAGGACTTTTCAGTCTCTGCATTTCACCCAAAGAAGAAAAAGTATCTGTGGGAACCCAACCCCATGTTTCAGACTCTATCTGTATAGCTGGGAAATGAAAAACATTCATCCAGTCCATGTATGTGCCATGGCTTATCACCAGTTTGAACAAGTTTCTGCTGTCCTGATCCACTCCCTGTGTATTCCCTCTGTGGGGTTCTAGAGGTATTCACGTGTTAAAGGATATCTGTGCTGATAAGGGCCTCTGCACTTTTCAGCACCTAAAGGAAGATTACTCTCTCCCAGGTTCAACCTGGCTCTTTCATTTGAGACTCTGCTCTGCCTGAGAGACAGATGGGTTTCCCTGGGATGTACTTCCACCTGCCTATCC
Organism: Toxotes jaculatrix; assembly: GCF_017976425.1. Lineage (NCBI taxonomy): Eukaryota > Metazoa > Chordata > Actinopteri > Toxotidae > Toxotes > Toxotes jaculatrix. The sequence goes on along the minus strand of NC_054397.1, from coordinate 29,511,307 downwards.
CCTTGCTACTCCTCTGAACTCCAAACCTTGTGGGTATGTCTTTTTTGTATTCCAATCTTGTCTTGGTACACTGCAGTGCACTACCCATCTACTTAAAATGGGAAGCTGATCTTCCCTCAGCCTGTGACTGGTGCTGGCCTTCCTTGTTTAATATCTTCATCAGTCTTAAAAACCTTGCCCATCAACCTTGCAGTTCATACTCTTTGGATGTTTATCTCTGACGCTAGAGGTAGTTTGATCAACAAATCTTTCCCTTCTTGCCCAGTCGCACAGTTTGGTCAGATGACCAACTCTAGGTAAAGTCCTGGTGGTCCCAGACTTCTTCCATTTCACAATTATCAATCCCACTGAGCTCCTGAGAACACTCAGAGAAACAGTTTCATACACTTACCCTGATCTGTCCCTCACCACACATCACATTGGTCTACAGAGAGTTCCTTGGACTCCATGGCTTGCTTTTTGTCCTGACATTCAGTTTTAACTGCAGGACCTTATATGCACACGTGTGTCTTACTAAACCACGGTTTGTCCAATCAACTGAATTTGCCACAAATGGAATACAATCAAACTCTTTGTTATTATATGTTATTGGGTGTAGATTGATCACAACGTCATCAATTTAAAATGTAATTTTCAACACAGTGTGCAAAAAAGTGAGGGGGCTGAATACTTTCTGAAACCACTGTATATGCTGCTAATTCAGCTAAGCTATGCTACTTTTGGTCCCATGCTATCAGTTTTACCAGGGCTTTAATATAATCCTGTTTGGGGTCTTAGTGGACATAACACTGACATATGGTTATAACACAAAATTTGAATATTTATTTGCCTTTGTACTGGACCAGCTCTATATTCTCTATAGGGTGCTTGAGGGTTCCTGGGAGTTCGCCCAACCAGTCCACATGTGTTTTGTGGATTAGGAGAAGGCATTCGACCATGTCCCTCATGGCATCCTGTGGAGGGTGCTGTGGGAGTATGGAGTCCGGGGCCCTATGCTAAGGACTGTCCGGTCTCTGTACGACCGGAGCAGGAGCTTGGTTTGCATTGCCGGCAGTAAGTCAGACCTGTTTCCAGTGTATGTGGCAGGGCTGCCCTTTGTCACCGGTTCTGTTCATAATTTTTATGGACAGGATTTCTAGGCACAGCCAGGGGCCAGAGGGAGTCCGGTTTGGGGACCACAGGATTTCATCTCTGCTTTTTGCGGATGATGTTGTCCTGTTGGCTCTGTCAAACCAGGACCTTCAGCATGTACTGGGGCGGTTTGCAGCCGAGTGTGAAGCGGCTGGGATGAAAATTAGCACCTCCGAGTCGGAGGCCATGGTTCTCAACTGAAAAAGGGTGGCTTGCCCTCTCTGAGGAGAGTTCCTGGGCGCTCCCTTAGAGATAGGGTGAGGAGCCCAGTCATCCGGGAGTAGCTTGGAGTACAGCCGCTGCTCCTCCGCATCGAGAGGAGCCAGCTGAGGTGGCTCGGGCATCTATTTAGGATGCCCCCTGGACGCCTCCCTTGGGAGGTGTTCCGGGCATGTCCTACCAGGAGGAGGCCCAGGGGAAGACCCAGGACATGCTGGTGGGCCTATGTCGCTCGGCTGGCCTGGGAACACCTTGGGGTTATCCCGGAAGAGCTAGAAGAAGTGCCCAGGTAGACGGAAGTCTGGACCTCCCTGCTTAGACTGCTGCCCTCGCGACCCGGCCCCAGATAAGCGGATAAAGATGAAGATTTGCCTTTGTAGCTGCCATACTTTTGAAGTCATCTTTCACTGTAAATGAGCTGAATCACGATTATACACTTGGTGTGATGATTTTATTGTTTTATTTCCTTTAATTTGCTTTGTCATGTATTTACCATTAGTTTTATTTACTTTACCTTACTTTACTTTTAAATTCCACTGTTCTTCAGAATTGTTTACCAAAATAAAATTTAAGTATAAGTTTAAGCAAGTATCCCTTTTCTTTTTTTTTTGTTAGCATAATAATTTTGAGCGTCAGATTTATTTATTTATTTATTTTTTTTGTTGATCTTGTGACCCCTCGTTGACGTGTCTGTGGGAGTGACTAAAAATATCAGTGTTTGTGCTTCATGATAATGAAGTCTGATTCACTGATGTGTTTTTAATAGTTTTGTGACAAAAACAGGTGATTGTGAAAAGCTTAAAATACGGCACATGTACAAAAGATCTGTATTGGAGGTTGTTTTTGTCTTAATCCTTTAAATCACTCTATTTGGCCTGCATCACTGAGGAGCTACTTTTGTGTTTAGACCTGCAGGAAAACACTGAGAAGCCATGTTTTTCATGTGGCAACACACTGGTTAGTCTGTTTATACCCTTCTAATGTACCTTAAAGGTATTGGTCAAAGAGCCATTATGAGTATAGTCTCAGACCATAATGATGGTTTTCAGCCTGGGACTCACAGTATGCGTGTAGGTGTGTGTGTATGTGTATGTGTGTGTGTATGTGTATGTGTGTGTGTGTATGTGTGTGATTGTTCCGGGGTGGTTGGTATTGTGCAGCCTGAAGAGGTTCCATTACCTGAGTTTGAAAAGCAGATGGAGTGGGGGGCTATTAACAGCAAGAGCCTGTTCCCCAGGGAAGACTTTAGCAGGTGTGCCTTACTGCTACAGAAACAGTATGTATGGAGTGCACCAAGATGCTAGGAGTGTGAGCTTCTGTGTAGTTGTGTGTGTGTGTGTGTGTAATGTTTGCTACATCAACAACACACCAAAGCAAGCTGACAAAAAAAGAATTGAAAATTGTAAAGAGGAGGGTCATACATTCTTTGAAAATGTGTTTTGGGGCGAGGTGCAGAGCATTTAGACCACATGAAAATTCTTCAGTGGAAGTAAAATATAAGAAAAATTCCCTATAAAATACATTAAATGCCAAGGATACAAAAACCTCTCCACTGTGGGCTGGGCTGAGACCTTGTGGCACCGAAAGTCTGATGAAATTCAGTTTCAGTGTTTTGTTTTTTTTTTTGGAATTGCTTTCAATGAGCCCTTTTTCATAAAATGAAAAAGTCTGTTAGCCTTTTCATAGAAACTAGAGATTAGCCTAAGACATTATCTTAACATTGTACTTATGCCTGCAGTAGACATAAAATAGCACAACATTTTGCAACATATAGCTTTACATCACAGCTGAGGTCAGTGGTGGAAGAAAATCTACTTAGTTATATTCCACAAATAAATGAAGATGTAAGTGATTTTTCAACCACGAAAAACACTTTGGCTGTGTTCAGACCAACTAACCCTGTCACAGCCCTCTCATTCATTTGGATGGATCTTTGGAAACATAAAACTCAGGAGGACTGGAAAGGTTCATGTGGCCTATGCAACTTTAAACACACACACACACACACACATATGTAATTATAATATAAAATACTATCCAAATAAAGACACCTCTAAAGTGGATCACACCACTTCCACACACACACACACACTCACACACACACTTTCAATAGTCGGCTGTAAGGAGGGGCAGGAGGGGGAGCACTGCTTGAGCCTTGCAGCACATCATCATTGAACAAGAGGCTGGGTAAGTATCTAGCACAGGCGACTGATCTAATCCCCCCCTAAAAATTCTCCAAGCCCCCCAAAATTTGGATTACAGGAGAGCCAGAGGGCTCAGTGCTCCCAAAAGAAACCTGAGCTCAGAAGCAAAAAAGGCTTTGGGGGGGTGGGTCTTGAAAAAGTGATAACATTTCTAATGCTATGAGTGTATTTTCCCCTCTTGTAGAAAACTTGATATGTTGGTGGAATTTCGGCAAAACAGTCTTTTGTAGGATTGAAGTCACCAGCGATGATGAAAAATCTGTCAGGGTGGGCTGTTTCTTAATCGCTCATGGCAGTGTACAATTCTCGCAGAGCCCTCGGGGGGGGCTGGTACGCTGCAACATTAACAACAAGGAAGGGACAGACATCCACAGTTGCGATCCAGCCAAAAAGTAGCTCAGTCACATCCTCTGCCCCTACAGCCACTCCTCTTATGTTGATAATCCGCTCTGACAAAGTGAAGAACTACTTTTTTAGAAAATTTTGCAAATTTACTAAAGATGAAAAACTGAAATCTCTCATTTCCAAAAGTATTCAGATCCTTTGCTCTGGCTCTCATGGTCTTAACTTGTGGCCAGGTGAATCCTGTTTGCTTTAATTAGCCTTGAGTCTAGAACCATGATCAGAGTCAACCTCACTTAGTTTAGAAAGGCACATACCTGTGTTTGTGAGGTCCCACAGCTCACAGTGAATGTCAGGACAAACAAAAACCAAGCCATGAAGGAACTCTCTGTAGGCATAGCACAGGGGCACAGTGGCCTTAATAACTGTGAAATGGAAGAAGTTTAGAACCAGGACTCTTTTAGAGTTGGCTGTCTGACCAAAACTGAGTAACCAGGCAAAAAAGGCTTTGGTCAGGGAGGTGACCAAGAAGACTGGTTAAATGGAAGCTACTCTGGAGTAAACGGCACGTGACAGCCTGCTTGTAGTTTGCTAAAAACAGCTTTTAAAGGATCCTGACAGTATGAGAAAAAAAAATCTCTAGACAAAAACTGAACCCTTTGAACTTAACACTGTGTGAGGCACTGCTTATCATTTGGCAGATACCATCCCTTTGGTGAAGCAGGTTAGTAGCAGCATTATGTTGTAGGGGTGCTTTTTAGTGGCAGGGACAGGAAGAATTTCAGGCTCCTCTGTGTATAGTTTGCATGTTCTCCCTGTGCCTTTGTGGGTTCTCTCCTGGTACTCCGGCTTCCTCCCACAATCCCAAAAACATGCACATTATATTAGATTAGATTAGGTTAATTGGCTACTCTACATTGCCCCTAGGTGTGAGTGTGTGCGTGTGTGGTTGTCTGTCTTTGTGTGTCAGCCCTGCCATTGACTGGTGACCAGTCCAGTGTGTACCCTGCCTCCCGCCCATAGTCTGCTGGGATAGGCTCCAGCTCCCCCGTGACCCTGATGGATCAAGCGGTATAGAAAATGGATGGATCGTCTAAATACTTCTGTAAATGAAAGATTTCAGCTTTTGATTTAATAACTTTGCAAAAATTTCTAAAAACATGAAGTCACTTAAGCCCTGTTCAGACCTGACATTAGTATGCGTCTCAGGTGATCTAATCAGAAGTGGACAGCTCCAAAAACGTCAGTTCACACATCAGTTGGTCCTTCAGTGTGGCCCAGGACACACACATTTGCATTCACACTCCTAAAAGAATTTGGCCATATGCAGCCCAGACCATCTCCAAATGTAGTCTGAGGGATCGGATCTCAAATGAGTTCTCGCTGCATCTTGGGTGCACTCACACCTGTACTCACCCGTCTCACCCGAGACACAAAGCAGCACCAGGTCTGAACAAGGCCTTTGTCATTGTGTGTCACTGACTGAATAAAGAAAACAGAAAAGATTTTGAAGAGTGTGAAAGATAGCAAAACATTTTGGTTATGAAAGAGAAAGGCCAAACCGACATTAACACCCCAATCTAGTCATTTATGTCATTAAATAATAACATTCTAAGCAACACAATTCAGAAATAAAAAATAGATCAAATGCTTAGAATAGGGGTTTATCTGGAAATAGTTCAAAAGCAAGAGCCTAAATAGGGTGTGGGAGAACATGAAAAGAGAACATTTAAATGTGCCTGTGCCCAGCAGTGGATTCAGCAGGGAGTCTGGTGTTATTCCTGCCCATTAGACACTTTGACAGCTCACATCCAGTGAGGCCTTTCTCTGACAAACCAAATAAAAAAAGCGCCAGTATGGTGTGTTCTGTATCTTTTGATTGTGTAAGACATCTAGGTTTTTATCAGCATTGTGCTTTCTCTGTATGGCTCACAGACTGCGTTTTCCATTGAAATCTACTTTAAAATACATTTTGTCTCTAAGATTACATATGGATCTCTAGCCTTATGACAGACTTTGGTTTACTGACTAGGGAGGGAAGGCACCTTTTAACTTTGATCTTGCTCTCCTACCCACCTGGAAGGGGCATAATACTTCAAGTGTCTTTGTTTATCTTTAAAGGTAAAATTAAAATTTAATTAATAAATAAGAATTCCCCACTCACAATAAAGATTAACGATAGTAAAAGCCAGATCAAGCTCTCAACAACTAATATCTACAAGAGCATGAATGCCTTGGTGATTTTCATGGTCTCCAGAGGATGCTTCCTTTTGATTTCACGACCCTGACCTTTCACTATATAGTATACATCAGTATATGTAAATAACATCAGGCATTCATTTATCTTCTTAACCATCATAATAATGGTGTTTGTGTATGTCTGCACAGTCAACATGAATACGTAGCAGAACGGCAGAGGTTTTGATTATATTAGTAGTCCTTACAATCATGAAATGAAATGAATCACACATAAAATGCAGCAGGGATCAAATCTGACTCATATCTGCTGTAGTGTAGGTTGTTAGCTAAGTCTGTTCCACAGAAAACAAACAGCATTTGCTCTTAAAGTCTGTCATCAAACTTTTTACTTAGCTGAAGACTGAGGCAGATGTGAAGTGAGTCAATGACCACTCAGTTTCCATGGCAACCCAAACACTTAAGGCCGCACATGGCGCCAGTGCCACGGTGTGAGATTTTCCAAAGATCAGACTGCATTTGTTTGGTTTTTTTATAGGATGCCTCTGACTGATTCCTGGTTGGTCCCATCTAGTCAGTCAGTCAAGCTGTGGTTTTAGCATTTGAGAAATTGCCTGCTAACTATTTAATAGTAATACAGACAGTAGTAATAAACATTTAAATCTATAAAACCATAGAGGCATTAGAATTAAGAGATTTGAACAGGTATATAATCACCACAAGCCATGGGGGTGTCACATCCCTCCAATTAACATATACATTTTCCTCCATTGTCTGTAATGACTAGTCATGAAATGACTCCAAAAGCTAAAAGAAAACTTGTAGTTTTCTTCCAGTATTCAGTGTTAAACTGACTCCAAAATGCACAGGATGTGTAGTGTTTGCTGAACACCTCTTGTACAGGACACCCAGCAGTGAACACAACAGGTGCACAGACAGCCTGTTCTCTGATCTACACAAGTAGATGAATATACGTTTAAATCACAGCATCAGTGGTGCAGGTGTTAGAGAGGTGAACACATTTGCAGTCTCAGGGCAGCTGTGTGTGTGTGGATGTTTCTTCACAAACTGAAAGATCTATTTTTTTCTGTCTCTCACTCACTTGTCTTTTAAAAACTGTGATTGTAGCTGATTTATCACCGAAGCGTGTTGCTATTAACCAGCAAAGTTACTATTGTGGAAGTGGTCAAATCACTGGTGGCAATTCTGAAACTTCAGTGTTTAGTTTTCAATCTTTAGCCTAAGGCTAATTCACAAAGTCAGTTCATTTTGATCTTATTCAATTCGATTCTTTATTATTCAATTACATGAGGAAAATACCAGTGTGTCATCGAACTGTGGACCAAGGATTTATTCTGTGTGGCACATGCAGATCAACTAAAACATGATACACTGATGTTGTTTCAGGCCTGTATGTGAAAAACCTGCACCACTTACAAGGTCACTATCATTATGCTTATTTAAAACAATAAATGCTATCCCATACAGCTACACACAGACTGTCAGAATCAGATGATTGAACTACAGGCATCCACTGTAATGATCACTTTGAGCACAGACAGGACAGAACATGAAAGTCTGACATTAGATAGTGTTAGCTCTCCGTCAGGGACGGACTGGATGAAGTCGGATCCAAACACTGTTCACTCGACTACACTGTCTCATAGCCAGAGATAGTGTATCCTCAACACACACAATCCCAGAGCAGCAAAACATCCTGCAGCTACAAGTCAGGAGCTGCAGTATATGTTCATGTCAAATGTCAAAATGAGGAAAAAATGAGATCTCAGTGACTTTGACTGTGACATGAATGTTGGTTTGAGTGATTTCCTGGGATTTTCACACACAACAGTCTCTAGTTTGATTCAGAATGGAGCCAGAAATACCAAAAACATCCTGAAGCAGCAGCTCTGAGGACAGAAACACCTGTTGATGAGAGAAGCCAGAGGTCAGACTGGTTGGAGCTGACAGAAAGGCTACGCTAACTCAGATAACCACTCTTTACAACTGTACTGAGCAGAAAAGCTTCTCAAGATGAACAGCAGGTCCAACCTTGAGGAGGATGGACTCAGCAGTGACCATGTCAGGTTCAAGTCCTGTTAGCCAAGAACAGTGATCTGAGGCTGCAGTGGACTCAGGTTCTGGACAGCTGAAGACTGAAAAAACGTAGCCTGGTCTGATGGTTCTGGATTACTGCTGAGGCTGCAGATGGTTGAGTCAGAATTTGGACTCAACAGCATGAATCCATGGATCCAACCTGCCTTGTGTTACTGACCATGTTCATCCCTTCATGGCCACAGTTCACCATCTTCTAATGGCTACTTCCAGCAGCATAATGCTCCATGTCACAAAGCTAAAGTCGTCTCAGACTGGTTTCATGAACATGACAGTGAGTTCAGTGAACTTCAGAGTCCTCCCCAGCCTAAAGACCTGAATCCAGTAGAACACCTTTGGGATGTGGTAGAACAGGAGATTGGCAGATTGAATGATGTGATGTATCATGTCAACATGGAGAAGAAGCTCAGAGGAAGGCTTCCAACATGGAAAAAGGAGGAGATTTTGGCGAGAATTCCCAGGAAATTTTGAATGTCAAGCTTAGATGTTGTGCGACCACATTTAATGTCCATTCACAGATGATAGGCTTACCATAGTGTCACAGTGGCTGAACCTTCACTGTATAAACATAAACCGGTACTTTGTTCAACATTCTCTCATGAAATTGTGTGGGATGTTTATACAGAAAATTTTGGATGTACAAGCTTTGCTAAGTAAGTATTGTTGTTATCACAGTTCTTTTGAAATAATTTAATATTCAAATATACTCAGTGAGAAATAGCAGTAGTAATAGAAACATGGTTATTAAATTGGACTGTTGTTGTTTTTTTTAGTCATGCAAAAATCCAGCAAATCAAAGCAGACTCTTGAGACACTGACATTAAAGATAAAGACAAAGACAAAGACAAATGTTTTCCCCCACACCTTTCTTAAAAACACATTTTAGATCTCAGTTCTGGATCTAAAATGTGTCCTCCAAAACCTAAACCTCCTCTCTCCCTGTCTTTTCCTTTTGTGTGTGTGTGTGTGTGTCACCTCTTATTATGGGTATAAAAATGATCATGACAGAAATCTGCACAAACAGGCAAACTAGGAAGGCTACAAGTTGCCTGGTTTTAACAAGCACTCTTCACAATGTGCATCTGACAGATTAAGTGTGTGCGTGTGTGTTTGTGTGAGTGTGTACTGATTGTGTGTTCATCATACCATTTGCTGGGGATTGTCATTACTTATTGATAGTTTCTGTTACTTCTCTTAAAAATGCAACATCACAGCGGTAGGTGGCACAATACTGTCATAAACACAGACGGACAGATACACATGCACACACACACACAAGCACAAACACAAGTATACATATCATACATTCTCTCTTTCCAGAGTTGGGTTAAAGGAAATCAGCAAGTGACCATAGTTTCAGCCTCACTGTTCTCTCTCTCCTCTTTATTTCTAATTTCACTTTGTCACTCTTCTCTCTGTCTCCTCCACCCCTCTTTCTCTCCCCCATACCTCTATCATTTGTCCGTCAGAACAAAATCAGACAAGAAGTTCTATGAAGAACAAAAAAGCTAATTTTAACTCTTCATTTTTCAACAGTTTGTTTTAAAGCAGCGGATCATGAATGGATATTTAGGTGGCTGGGTTGGTAAGTAAAGTAACAGTTGAATACAGTTGAATAGTTTCTTCCTGTCTGCCTGTGTTATGTGTATCATGGACAAAGAAATGATAGTGTTGCATTATATTTTCGAGAGATAACTTTTGTGAGGAGAAATAAAATGAGCTCTTCCAACGTTTGCTCCGGGAGGTTTAGCCAGAATAATGCACTGAAAGTTTTTTTTTCATGTAGTGGAGAATTGCTTTCTTAAAAAAAAGAAATCATCTCAGATGTAGTCTACATTGAAAAACAGAATTTAAAACTTGCTGCACATTTATGGCAGTTCACTGACCAAGTGCTGTGTACCCCCCTCTAAAATACAAGTGTCATTTCATGGGGTCTTTAACAGTTGTGAAGATTAGGAGGAACACATGCACAAAGACACAGATATTTTGAGCAAAAGTAGTCCTCGAATAACCAAGCTCTAATATGTACCCTTAAACAGTTATTGATTTCTCTTTTGCATAGCTGTTTCCTATCATAACTGTAATCTGCTGAGCACACAGTATCCACTAACTTTTCTGTAATCTGAATGCTGGCCCTCTAACATTGTCCACTTCCAACCCTGTTTGTATCATGTTTTATATGCTGGATGTCCTTCTCCTTCTCTCCTCCATTCCCAGCTGTCCTATCTTCCTCCTTTTCCTCCTTTCACCCAGCCCGGCCATCAGCAGGAGGGTCCCCCATATGAGCCAGGTTCTGCTCAAGGTTTCTTCCTGTTTTTTTCTTGCCACTGTCACCTTAAGTGCTTGCTCTGGGGTCAGACTCTGGGTCTCTGTAAAGCGCTTTGAGACAATTTTGATTGTGGAAGGCGCTATATAAATAAAATTGAATTGAATTGAATTGAATTCTATAGCCTATATGAAGTACCAACACTAAGATTACTAGTCAGTGAGTACTGCAAGAGAGAAGAAATTCTGTCTTGAACCTTGATTTTCTCTATTTACTTACTTTCAGAGGTTATAAAATGCTCATTGCACAACCTCATTGCTATAGTATGACAGCAATCCATCTTCAAGAGCAATGTAGTCACCTTTCAACCTTCCAATCAATCCCTTTATACACTGTCAATGTGTAAAGTGTGGATATAAGGTGCACAGAGGAGCTAAAAAACCTGGTGGATGGCAAAAATGTTTTGAGTGGAATGAAGTGAGGGAATTCTTATTAACACATTAAATATTGGCTGTGCAAAATACTGCTGACAGAACTTGTAAAGAAGTATTTAAATCTGAAAACTGGGCAACTCATGAGTGGTTCTGATATAATTATTCCCACATAAATAATACCAAAAGCATGTACCACATTATGCAGCCTACATGTGGTCTGCATAATGCATAACAATGTTGACTGCCGTATGAATACTGTACTACTTTTACATCCTTTGGACATTGTTTCCACTGCACTGTTCCTCTTGTGCAAGTGCCTATGTTATTTCTTTCTGTCCTGGAACTCCTGCGATTATTGTTTTATTTGCTCACAGAATATTTTGCATTCAGGGAGTGCTCATTGGAAATCAGAAGTCTGAATGAGTCCTATCTGGTTGGGTGGCATCAGCTTAATAATCTTAACATTAATGTTCTGTTTTCCTGTCAGTACAGATGCCACACTGTCTGTGCTGAATAGACATTTGAGCTTATTTAGATGAGTTAACATGACAAAACATCAGTTACTGACTTACTTACTTGCCAGGACAATAAGTCCTGGCCTGAAGAACTTACAAAGTATCAACAGCTTCATCAGTCAGTCTCATCAAATCAGACCCAAAAGCTACAAAAGTCATGGATAAATTCATAAATGCATGAATTTATATTCCAGCCGTTACTGTACACTGATTCTACTGATGAAAAAGATGGATATCTACAAACACATCTTTGCAGCTGTTGTGTCCATATTACTTAGACAATGAAATACTGACCATCCCTCCTAGTGTGTATCAAGATAGCCATCATGGTGTATTTTCTGTTTCTACATTACACTCTCTCCAGGTAAGCCTCTGATTTGCACTGTAATCCTCTACTTGGCATGGCAGGCAGGCAGGCTACCTGTCCCTGCTTCTTTTTCTTTGTGTGTGTGTGTGTGTGTGTGTGTGTGTGTGTGTGTGTGTGTGTGTGTGTGTGTGTTGAAGACATTTTGTTTCTCTGGTTATATGTATGAGGGTGTGTCAAAGTGCCATTATTCATGTGTGCATACAAGCAGGAACCCTCTGTGTGATTATGAGTAAGTGTGTATGTAGACATGCTAGGCTGCATTTCATCTCAGGGCTTAGGCGTCATCTTGGAATGGCAGGGACCCAGATGCTATTTAGAATTATGGCAGACTAACACACACACACACACACACACACACACACAGAGAGAGAGAGAGAGAGAGAGAGAGAGAGAGGATGGAGAGAGAGTAGTGAACGCTAATTATATGACTATCACTCTGTCTGTACTCACACAGACACCTACATGAACACACACATGCACAGCTTGTGGTTCTGCACAGGACAGTGGTTCCTGGTATATCCTCTAATCGAATAGAAAGTAAAGCCAGCAGCATGCCAGAGGACAGCTGGTCTTATGCATCTCTCATTCTCTCTGGCGGACTGATGCAGTGTTCAAGGGGCCAGCAGGTCAGCAGCTCCCAACAATGTCAATGCACGTGGCAGAAACATTTGCTTCAGCTCTTGTCACCAACTGGTTTTACTTTCATTTCTAAAAACAAAAAAAGAGTCTACAGTTCCATATAATAATAATATAATATGTTCACAATGATAATGTTACATATGGATGTTTTGCAGGTTATCTTTACCATGTTCACCTACATAGTTTGCATGTTAGTAGCAAACATTCACCAAGTATCACTAAAAACAGTATAGCTGAGGCTAAAGGGAATTCCATTAGCTTTGCAGATATTTGGTCAGAAAACAAAAAGTATTAGTTAATTATTAGTTATTAGTAAAGTTACATTTTGACCTAATCATAGATGTAGATGAAAAATCACCTACATCATCTGGGAACTATGAATGTCAGTAAAGCACTGGTGTGTCTACAATTACAACACCAATATGCTATTTGGTGCTTGGGTTTCTATGCTACTGTGTCAAGTTTCTTTGTATACCTCAAACAGTGGCAAATGAGCAGATCATGTTAAATTTGGAGCTAATAAATGCTGAATTTACTGCAAAGCAGAACATTGGCAAAAGGAGAGTTAATTTTCTGTGAATATCCAGCCACTGAGAGACATGCTACCAAGAAGACCAATCACAGTTGTTGCTTTCTGCACCACCTCGACATGCTGTTACATTTTTAGGGTCATAGATTTGGCATCAAAGTCAAAGTGATTTGGATTCATTCATTTCAAGATAATCCAAAACTGCTGTCAAGATGTCAGCCACATGTGGTGGTGGACGGAAAGTTAGAGGATGAACAAAGTCCTTAGAATTGATCCTCTAGGGACCATGAATGTCTAAACAAAATTTCATGGTTATTCATCCAGTCCATGGCTGAGGACCCTGGTCTAGTCTTTTCCTATTGTGATTTAATCATAGTCTGGAGCAAGGTGATGGCTGTGTTAGTAGTTTGGCCTGTGATGCTGTGTCCAACATTTTGAGCAGGTTTTTAAGCATGATTTTTTTGGTCTGTTTGTTTGTTTTCATGGTAGCAAGGGGGTTGTCTTTATTTTTGCGGACTCTCATTAGATTTCCATGAAATTTACATTTCCATTGAAGGTCCCCAGAGGATGAACCCCAATTCTTTTGATCACCACCTGGCCCTTTCTCTTATACTGCCCTCCGTTTGAATTGTCCACTTGCACAAGAAATTTTACTGAGTACATACCAAATGATTCCAAAAAGCTGTGAGAATAAATGATTAGGATGAAAATTGAAAAATTCAATGTCACAGATGTTTGGAGGGGACGATAAGAAATACACTTTTATACCTACGGTCTGTGATGGGGCAAAGAAAAGAAAGGGGCAACAAATTGACAGAAAAACAAGGGAAAAAAATTAGATAGAGAAAATAATGAGATGCTCGTGGGGAGGTAGGGGGGTAAAAGAGGGGGAGAGGATGGGAAAACACTAAAAAGAGATGAGAAAGCAAGGAAGAGATAGCAGGGGACAGGAATTCATAAAGATACTAGAGAGTAGAAGGGTGTGAGAAAACAGGAGGAGAAAGGGTAACAGGATTAGAATCAGGAAAGACGGAATGAAGTCTTGGAGGGGTTGGACTTTGTAATCAAGGATACTGTGCTTTCCTACAGATGGCTGCTCAGTGCTAAATGACAAAAGCACTCATAGATGGACTGACATCCCATCCATGCAACTGACTGAAACAAATCATCTGGGGTAAGACCTCTCACTTTTTACAGCACCCTTGACAAGAGACCTTTAATGAGGTCTGCACACACACCCAGATCCACACACATACATCACGTGTGTGTGCAGACCTCATTAGACCGTGTGTGTGTGTGTGTGTGTGTGTGTGTGTGTGTGTGAAGAAGTCAGACATGTAGCAATCACAGACAATCACAAGCTTGCTGTATCTCAGGACTTTTATCCCCATGGGTTTAAATGGTTCAACTTGTTATGAAAAGCTTCTCTGATCTGCCAAACTTAACCGAAACACCTACAGAAGAGAAGTCACAGTACATGTGAGTTTGTGGAATAGGACTAATAATTTTTGAGTTTTGATTCAGTTTTTACACTTGGTGTCACAATGGGGTCACAGATTACATGGGTGGATCTACCCATCCATCAATTCTGCTTGTCTTAGTTACAGTGGCAGTAGATGTGGGTGGGATATATAATCAAAGTCTAGGTCTGGTTCTGGGTCTGGAGGTTATCCTTGTCAGATGCCCGAAGGACTGCTACATTCAGCTACAATTAACCTATGAGTGGGGATATACCCTACTGAACACTCAGCTCAGTGGAAGTGGAAGCTCAGCACAATCTAATGTTATATGGATGTTATATGGACTCAAATCTTGACCAAATGTGGACCAAGGTTTATTTAGTCTATGAACTGATCGGCCTCTGTGCCTTTCTTGTAAAATACACAGTACTTGGCCTTGGTTGGCACTCAAGCCCCACACCCAGGTTCAAAGCCCTTACCCCAACCCCAGCTATCTTTGTCCAGCCTAAGCCCTCTGCAGATGGTGATCTGATTGCACTCATACAGGTGCAGGTGAAGCATTTCACTAAAGCTGATTCAAGTGTGTATGTTGTGTATGTAACCAAAGTAATCAGGTGAAAACAAGCATCCAAAAAAAGACTGATTCATAACTAGATGTTGAGACTCACAGTTTTAAAACTACATGAAAATTGCAGGCCCTGATTTTAAATTTTGATTTGTGTGACTGCTCTCGTTATCAGAGTATATTGGGTAATTAGAATTATTACTTGACTTATTCCTCAACTCTCATGTTAACCAGAGTGACCATGCCTGTTTTTTTTTTTATTTTTTTCCCTCTCAGACACTGTTATTAATTTGTTTTTCAGCAGCCTCAGGACTGATTTTATAATACTGGTACTTTCTGAGTAGACACCACCTTTGCAAATGATTTTACGGCCAGTTGCACTGCCTGACTGAAAATGAGTCACACCTTTCATTTTCTGCTAAACCTGCTGAAGGCCATGTGTTTGCTGGTTTTATGCCTTGTGATGCAGAAATTCCCAGTATTGCCTTCTGGTCCCATGCACCTTGTTAGTGGCTGAGGTTGGGTTTTGTTACCTTTTTAAGTGGCTGATGAGATGAGGCTCAGTTTCCTCAGTGTTTCAGGGCTTTATTTTGTTGCCCTTTCTGATGCCATATTGATCTTTTGAGTGCTATTAGCTTTGGAAACAACCAATTTGCATTCAGGACTCGCTGACCAAACTACCCATCATCTCACCTTCACCTATAATTTGGCTTTTGCTGAAAACCATCAGCGACCAAGTCAGAGAGTTTGGCAGATATTTTATTGCCTTTGTTGCTGTGTACCTTTAAGTTTGTCCAAAAAGGGTTTTTTATGGACAATATGATTTTCACTCTATCTAAATGAAATTTGATCACCCAGGGTGAATGTTCTGTCAGTACAAAGGCTGTCTAAGAGTCCTAATGAGAAGCTTGGCTTGCCTCTGATTGGAGCCACTGCTTTAAGAAATAACAAGGCCACTTTTGGCTGCCATCACTCAACTAAACTACTTCCCTGACGAGCAGATTGGACACTGACTGCTTCTGCTTGATTGCCAGTGATCAAATCCCTACTTGGTGATGGCATCTGCAGCATGTTGTTGTTGTCCTTCATTTATATATTTATTTTTAATTGCTTGTTTTATCTGTTTTTTGACTTGCCAGCAGAAGGCCCTCAGGCTGATCAGTCTGTCTGATCAGATTGTTTTGAAATGAGCAATGAATATTCACAGCCCTATGAGGATAATTCATTGTGAATTTGGTGACTTCCCTGACATTTTGTCTGGTACCACTAGAAAGCCAAATTTTTCACACGACCAACACTTGAAGGTGCAGTGAATATCAAGGTCCCAGAGGATGACTCTAGATATACGAAGGGTGATTGATACATTTTTGACATAAGGTAGAAGAAGACAACTTATTTGGCTCTAGTTAAAAACAGGTGCTGTTCAGCTTTTTGAGTGACCATGCAGAACATTTGAAGTTAATAACTGTTTTTCCTGTTTTTGGTCAAAAATTTCAAGGTACTTCTGTCTGAGAAAATGGACACATCAGCTAACTCTGTCTCAAGGGCTCATCCCAAGATGATCCTGACCTGATTTGGCCCCTCAGACTACTACCAAGATGAAGAAGGAGCTCAGTGGCCACCATTTTGGTAGTGATGAGGACATCATTGCTGCTGTGGACCAAATCCTGAGATGCTGACATCAGCAAAGAAGGGATCCATATCCTCCATGACTGCTGGACTAAATGAGTAAATGTAGGAGGGGACAACATGGAAAAATAACTGTGCTTGGTCTTTTAAAGTTGAATGCTTTTAACTAAGGCCAAAAACTTACCAATCACCCCTCGTATTTGGTGAAACTGTTACCTTTCTAGAGGTGCCATTCCCAGGCCAACTTGTACAAATGAAATATGTAATGGGTGAATGAGACGTGAAACTTCCTGCCCACATTCATGCTACTCAGAGGTTGAACCCGTTTCATTTTAAACACTCCATTAGGTTTGGGGTTGAACTGAATCATGTCAAATTAGAATGCAGTGCTGAATCTTCTTACTGAATCCAAGGCTTTCAACATTTGCAAGGAACTATGAAACTAAGAAACAAGAAACAAAGATTCAATGACAAAGCCGGGATCAGACTACAGGAGTTTCAAAATTCTAACCAATTTTGAACTTGGATTGCATCACTCATGAGGAGAAACTTTACAGATGTTCTTCTCTCTAGTCTGAAGCATGAACACATTTCATTTTTTAGAAAATAATGGCACATCCCACACTACAGGACAGAATTAACGTTACTATGCCAAAAGAAGCAATGCTCCATGTTGTTCAAGTCTGGTTCCCCATGAGGCTACATGATGTGATCTCATGGGGAACCAGATGTAAACAACATGTAGACTGTAGTTCAACAGCTTGCTGTAATGTTAGAAAAAAAGGCTAAACAGGAGGGCTAAACGAGTCTAGATGAGAAAATGGTTAGAAAAACAGTCAATGCAGGTTGTCTATTCTTCAGTGAGAACAGGAGGTGAGATTTTAAGGAACATTAAGTACAGTAGCTTGTTGTTTTGCTGTCAGCATTTCAAAACTCCTCTCATCTGTCTCCTTGTAGACCTGTCTCTCTCACTGGTTACTGTGAAAGTAATGACATAATCATAATACATTCTAACTCAAATATGCTTGCTATGAATTATAATGTGATAATATGGGCCCAAACACTGATACCAGCCAGGGTCCCAGACAGGATTTATCCTCTGATTGTGAGGAGGAGCGACTTAAAGGTGTCCATTTTACTGGCCTTGCTGAGCTGAATCTAGACTTGGAATCGTGAAGTGTTGCTAGAGAGGTATTGTTTATTTTACTAGTTAGTTAATTAGTTAATTAGTTGCTTGTTTGTTAATTTGTATTATTTATTTATTGCAAATTGATGATCTTTAGCCAATGAACTTGAAGTTAGCAGAAACATTTGCCAGACAACAGCCCAAAGTTCCATTCTGACCTTTGGTCAGAACTTTGGTCAGAAAGGAACTTAATGTTCACTTAATGTTCATCAACTTAATGTTCACTTAATGTTCATCGACTACAGCTGAGACAATCTGCTGCCAGTGACGTTTCAACCAGTCAACATAAGAGTTAGCGAAAAATTGAGAATCTGCTAACACTACATGAATATCGGTCTGTACTAACAGAAATGAGCAAAGTTTGATAAAACATGGTAGCACCGCAGCCTCACCAAGCCAGGTATCTTGCAAACTTTGAATTGGATCCAAAATGGAAATGGCACGAGCTTCTTAATGTTTGAATTGACGACATTTGCCAAAGGATGGACAGAATTTAAAATAATTAAATAAATAAATGGTACCTAACAGGAAGCATCATCACACTTGATATGAATGTGTATGTGTGTGTGTGTAAGTATGAAAAGCTTTAGTTCTGCTGACGCAGCAACAGTTGTCGGAGCTGACGTGACTGATCCTGCTGAAGACTGTTAATTGCTGATTATTATATCACATATAGGGGGTCTGCGTGTGTATTAGCATGTGTGTATCTGTGCGCTTGCCATTTATGTTCATGTGTCTTTTGTTCTGCATGAATATGCTGTTCTTCACAACGTGTACCTGTGTGTGTGAGCTCACAGTGCACACAGTGTGTGCAGCAGTGTGACTACTGAGAGTTACTGCTGGTATAAATCAAGTCCTCTAATTGGTCAGGAGCTATAACCCCAGCAGGAGGTCCCGCCTCAGGCTTCTGCTAATTGGCCACCTGCCGTGTAGAGCAATGCACCTTTGGTCCAAGCTAGAAGTCACTCAACAGCGGAGCATCAACAGGTGTGCATCTTTGTGTTTGCATGTTGTAAAAGTGTGTTTTTCTCTCTTTATTTATTTATGTGTGTGTATTGTGTAGCCTTGTTTCACCAGTGTTAGCAGGTAAAGAGTGTGCATGTGTTTGTGCGTTCTTAAGATTAATTTAAGATTAAGGTTATTTACAGCATACTGTGTTGTAAATTAACCTTGGTTTAACCTTGTTTTTTTTGTTTTGTTTTTGTTTTTCTTTCATGCAGAGCTGAAACAGACAATGTGAAATTTATCTTGCTCTAGTGTAAGTGTGTGTGTGTGTGTGTGTGTGTGTGTGTGTGTGTGTGTGTGTGTGTGTGTGTGTGTGTGCGCGCGTGCACATGTCTTTCTATGGTTCTGTGGATAAATTATAGCTCAAAACCACCGTTGTGGAGACATTTCAGCATTGAGGGGAAATCTGGGCAGTCCTAGAAAAATTTCAAAGGGCTGTTTGAGGGTAAAGACTTGGTTTTTGGGCTCTGGTTAGAATCAGGTTAAGGTTGGTTAAGGTTATAATAAGGGGCTAGGGGATGTATTATGTAAATGAGTGTCCTTACAAATATAGAAACACTAACGTGTGTGTGTGTGTGTGTGTGTGTGTGTGTGTGTGTGTGTGTGTGTGTGTGTGTGTGTGTGTGTGTGCATGCACATCTGAATCCTCAGATAAAACAAAATGATGACTATCCGCTCTAAATGTCAAACTTCAAAGGGCTTTTCAGATGGTCTTCCTTTGGAGAAACATCAGGAATAATAATGCCAGAGGTGAGACAGAAGTTACCAATTCTCAACCACTGAAATGATATATTCAGGTAGATTTAACTACAAAACGTTCTTTGTGAACAGCATTTACAATATTACTTTAGTGACTCATAGAGTAAGTTAGAGTAGTCGTGGGAACACCACCAAACCTCAGTGGGATAAGTGCTGGGTACAGAATAAGCCTGAAGAGGACCTGCATTTGATGTAACTGTCACTAATGAAATTAAAGGGAGCTGTGATTCCACCTGTCCATCAATATCATATCATAATAATTGGTAATTTCGTAGTTAGTATTTCATATGCAGTTCCTGTGAGGAATTTGAATGATTTTAGATTTGATTATTACCATGAGCACAGGTGAATTAGCTGAATAATAATCCCCATTTAACAACTACCTGCTGCCTCTGTAGTCATTGGTGGTTGTCAGTCAGTCTTAGGGCTGAAGATAACCCCTGTGTTGGGGTTCAAAGGTTATTCTTGACCATGGAAACAGCAGCTGTCAAAATAATTTCACCTCAAAGTTCATTTAGTAGATGATCTGGACTTTTCAATTATATGGAAATGAAATGATTAAAAGTCCCAAAACAACTGCTAAAGAGGTTGTGAGGTGAGACCAGTCATCCTCACCTCTATTTATTATTGATTAGTTTGTATATTATTGTTTTTGGTTAATCGGTTAGAGGAAATATAGTGATAAGTGTGCATGACAATGACCCTGAGCCAAACATGAGGTCTTCAGATAGTTTTTTTTTTTTTTCAAGCCAGCAGTCCAGAACTTAAAAATATATCTCTATTAAAATGATACAGAACAGAGAAACATGGCAGATCTTTACATTTGGGAAGATGGAGCCATAAAAGACTTAAATGTTCATCATAAACATGGATCATGGAGCCTTTTGGACAACTTGTCCAAAAGGCTCTGGGAATCATCATCAGGACTGCTTTTCATTGCCTCTGTGGGAAAGAAATTTGATTTTATTCCAGAGCTTGTAACTGAATAGTGTTCCTGGTTAAATTCATAAGAAGTGTGGACAAAGTGAAAATAAGGAAGACAAAGACTAAGAACACCAGAATTTTTGAGGCCAGATCCCTTTAAGAGAAACTACATTTAATCAGTTCCAAATCCTGGGCTGAGGAAGTTGTCTATACCCCCTGATCCAATTACTTATTTATTGCAATCTAATCAGTTAACAAAAGGCCATTCTCACCTTCCCACAGAGCAGCTAATAAAATCTAATCAATCATTTTCATCATTTTCACTGCTTTCATTAAGCATTAATGAATGTTTAAACTGTGCTGCGTCTCAAGGCTCCAGTGTGTGTTTTTCACATCCATATGATTGACCTGTGTGTGTGTGTGTCTAACAGAAAGAAGGACAAAAAAGTGACAATAAGAAAGAAAGGAAGGAACACATGTGGGGAGAATGTGTTTGAGTATCTACAGTGTGGACTATCAGAAATATAATTTTTTTTAAAAACTAACTAAAACTAAAAAAACAGGAAGTATATGGTTTGTTCTGTGTTTAAAGGTGTGTTGAGCTCAGATCAATGCCTCCAGTCAATTAGTGGTGTAATGATTTAATCAATACACTCCGTTAGGACCATCATTACTTCTCTGGCAATTTATGATATCACCATTTGTGTGTGTGTGTGTGTGTGCGTTTGGCTTAGTCAACAGTCATTCATATAGACAGTGTGAGTATAGGGTGTGTAGTGAGTGTGCGTCCAGAGTGTATGATGAAGTGAGAGAAGTGAAGAGGATCGATGGCATTGATCCGACATTAACCAGCAGAGGAATGTGTGTGTGTGTGTGTGTGTGTGTGTGTGTGTGTGTGTGTGTGTGAATGATTCCCATGATTGGCTTTCAAAGCTTAGTCCAAAGATTCATCTAACCTGTTGATTTTGGCAAAACATTAAACCCACAGACGAACACAGACTGTTTAAATTATGTTCTTCATTCACAGATTATTCTGTTGAACCTTGTTTCTTAATTGTATATCTTACTACAACCTTTATCATTTATATATATTTGTGATTTCTTTTTCTTTTCTTTCCTTAACTCATGCTTTATTGGGAATTCATATTTATCTGCTGTGTTGTGTTATTGCTCCTCTTTTTAAGGTATTTTTATTTTAAGGTATTTGACTTGGAAATTTGACTGTATGAAATTGAGAGTCCAATTAAAAAAAAAAAAAAACCCTCTTGTAATTAGACTCCACTCATCCTGAAATGCATCACATTACAGAAGCTTAAAAACACTTTAAAAAGTGTATAATAGAACATTTCCATAGTACAGACACTCATTCCTTTAAATGACTCATTTCTTCAGATGAAAAGAAAATTCCACTCTGTCTGCTTCTTTATTTACATTTTTCTGTAATTTATAAATGGATAAAATGAGAGGTGGCATGGCTGTCACCTCACAGCAAGAGAGCCCCAGGTTCCAGTTCCCTGGTCTGGGTTCTTCTGTGCAAAGTTTGCATGTTCTCCCTGTGCCTGCGTGGGTTTTCTCCGGGTACTACGGCTTCCTCCCACAATCCCAAAAACATGCACATTAGGTTAATTGGCTACTCTACATTGCCCCTAGATGTGAGTGTGTGCATGTGTGGTTGTCTGTCTTTGTGTGTCGGCCCTGCGATTGACTGGCTACCAGTCCAGGGTGTACCACACCTCTCTCCAAACTGTGGTCAGGTGCATCTAATTTGCTGTAATTACTTAACTTGATCAGAGTCCACCTGTGGCAAACCAACCTGACAGGACATAGATTATAAAGGCAAAGCCCTTTCAGGCCAGACAAGGTCCCACAGTTCACACTGAATGTCAAAACTAAGACTGACAAAAACTAAACCAAGTCCAAATAACTCTGTAGACCTACAAAACCATTTCTGAAGCTCTGAGTGTTCTGAGTGTGAAGTCTGGAACAACCAGGACTCTTTCAGAGTTGGCTGTCTGACCAAACTGTGTAACCAGGCAAGAAAGAACCTGGTCAGGGAGGTGACCAAGAATCTAAGTCACTCTAATAGTCACTCTAAGAGAGCTTCCTCTGCAGATATACAAGAAGCAACTCAGCAGCTGATTGGGCCTTAATAGTAGTATTAAAATAGAACCTTTATCTTAGACAGAAGCCACTCTGGAGTAAAAGGCTTTGGGCAGAATTTCAGAATTTCAATCCCTACAGTGAAGTATGGTGGGGGCAGCATCATTCTATGGAGGGGTGACTGACAGAAAAGTGAGGACACTAACAACGTACAGCCTGGCAATACAAGTTTCTGATCTGTCACGCCAATGAAGACACAAAGACTCTCTCTTCAGATATCACTGCCCTAAAAACCAATATTACAATGAAAAATCAAAATCTCACCACTTTGTTCCACTGTGAAATTTAGGCCTGTTTCTAGTTTCAGAACATGTTTTGGGGATATTTATCTTTAATGCACAGCAGAGATGATGATGAGAGGCTGCTGAACACAATCCAGAACCAGCTGATCTGGATCACATGAAAGCAGCTTATGAACCACGGTGCATAAAAAAACACTGAACAAGTCCAGATCAATCATGTTCCACACGTTATTCACAGCAAATAGAGTCAGATGCTGCATGTATGAGCTGCACTCATATTTAAAATGACTGATGACTGGACAGAGAATTCTTATGCCAGTGAAGCATCAGAAATGCTCATGGCTAGTCATCAGTTTTTTAGGCTTCTGGGGGGCTCAGGTCTGTTTAGTAAAGCCTCCCTAGCTCCTCCTGGTCCAGATCAGTCGTGGACCACACACTAACTGAATACATTACATTTTATATTTTACATTTTACTGTTGTTATGCTTTGTGTTATTATGCAAAAGATGATGATGCGATCATTGGAGAGATCAACTAAACCAAGACCAGTGTCAATTATGGAACTACACTGACAATATAATTGTTTCTTTTTTCACACATCTGTTTTTTTTCTGTTGTCAAACTATTGAACAGATAAATAACGTAGTGGTTTAATTGCAGCTCAAATGTCAAAATGTCATCCCCAAGCTGCTGTGTTGCAATGGTGCACAGCCAATAAACCTCCATCATGTCTGCATCTGCTAGAGTCTCGTGGCAAACTAATTGTACTGTCCATTCACCAGGAGATTAGATCTCCCTCAGCACAGGTAAAGCAGCCATATGAAAAGCCAGCAGCTATTTTATGCCTGGCATGCTCAGTCCTTCACTGAAACAGATCCATTCATGACACAGTTAAAACCACAGTCAATAAAACATCTTTCTGGTAATTCTACTGCCAGGAGCGACTTCGGTTTTATCCCCCATCAGCAAAACTCATGTTTGATCTCCCCTCAGACTACAGCAGAGAATGTGTTGAATGCAGAGTGGATGGGAGGGTACGGCTTCTCTGTGAGTGTTATTAGAAAGCTGTGATGGAAGAAATATTCGGATTAAAGAAGCAATACTACACTGAAGGGGGAAATTACTATAATTAAAAATAAAAGTAAAATTACCTAAATATTCTCAGAAAAATGCAAATTAAATATAAAAACTTTTTTATATTACTTTTATGGATTCCATTATCAATGCATTGATGTGTCTGTTGCATTTAACTGCTGTTCAATTTGTTTATGGTTTGGAGCATTTAACCCTTCAATGCAAACCTCAGGGCTTTAGCGGGATCCACCTAATTCATTAATTTCATTCACTCAGGCACTCAACTCTGCTGTTCCCTCAGACTATTTGTCTTTAAGTATATAGGGTATTAAGTATATAGGTTCACTAATGATCCAAGGAATGAAGGAGTGAGCACCTGGGACCGCAGTTCTACAAATTTAGATACACCATAGGCCCCTGACGGTTAGGATTTAGCTGTAAGCCATTTATGAACTGAGCATTTAACAGCAGAGCCAGAACATGAGAATGATAAAGCCATTCAGATGATAGACTGAATGGTGCAAAGGTTAAGATAAGTCCAGGTACTGGTCCCATGAGGAGTTAGGACTGATGAGAGAATCTCACACTGTTAACTGCCTCCTCCGTACTGCTAGAAAAGGGGCAATTTTCCATGTCATGAAGAAGCCAGAGGATCTCCCTAACACACACCTGCTGTCAGCTGTCGCATCCACGGCTGGAGAACAGGAAAGAGGTGCCACGACCTCCCAAAACTGATGGATGCACTAAAAGTTTTTGGTTTGACCAGAAAAAAGAATCACTTCGGGCTGAAAATCTAAAAATCCACCAGTGGAGATGGTGCATCTGTGCTCAGCTGCAAAACAGTTGAGGTTTATGTAGCAACCACACTGCAACAAGCAGTTGACCGAAGTTTATTGTATTGACTAATGTAGGTTTGGTAGGTATCAGTTTGTGAGAATATACAGTGAAATATGTGTGAGATTTTCTCTTCATTCTGATGTTTGATCTGAACATTATCTGAAGCTCCTGACTTATATCTTCAGGATTTTATGCTCTTCTGCCACATGATTGGCTGATCGGTTAATTCCATTAATAACCATAAGGTGTAAGGGTGTTCCTAATAAAGTGCTCAGAGAGTGTGTATTGACTGACAACTTTTCTATTATTCAGATCAAATATTGATTAAAATGACTGAGAAACATTACACAGACCAACTTAGACTCATTAAAACAGCTGCTTTTTATAACCCCCCCCCCCACACACACACACACACGCACACACGCACACAGATATACTGTTTATTAAGTGTGTGTCTCGGTGTGTACTGTCTTCAAAACTTAGAAAGTTCTGCAGCTACCTCTGAAGAACTCGGGAATAGAACACCTCTGTGATCCCCAGTGCTCTCAGCGAATTAACAGCCTCCTGGAGGGAAAGCGAGCCAATGACTAAGTGCCTCGGGACACAGCAAGCCAATGAGAGGCCACCTAGTGAGCCACACAAGAACGATGTTCTCATGTTGGGTTTGTTTTCATTGTTGCATACTATCAGCAGGGCTCCAGCACCTGTCAAAACCACAAGCATGTGTGGAGTATTTACTCCAGCGTGCTTGATTATTGGGTGGGCACATCACTCGTTGTTCTCAGTCACACAAGATAATAATTTTTATTTTTTTTTTAAATATATTTTATTCTCAAAATGTTATTGTTACGCCCCCATACGGGAGATCAAATAATAATAATAATGATAATTTATGCTTGCCAATATAAACCACCTACAGCCCAGCTTCACCTGTAGACTCTCAGTCTAGCTCCCTCGGTGCTGAAATCATTATCATCACTCCTCAGTCTCAGTTGTGCCGTGTTTCCTTGTGGAGACTGATGAAGTCAGAGCTCAGATGTTACATTTTGATCTCTGTGCATATTTGGCATTCACATAATAACCCATTCCATATGAGCTGGGTGAAATGACAGTAGGGTAGCACTGCATTTATTCACCATGCAAATCAACATCTTGGGTTTGGTGCCTGCAGGTCGTAACATCTTTCCGATCACAGCCTTCCATCAGTCAGTTAAACAAACAATGCTCTCACATTATTTGCTTCTGAGGCAAGCATTCAATCAGGGCTGCTTGAAATAGGTACAATTTAGAATGTGTGGATGTGTTTTTGTTTTTTCTTCTTTTTTCCACTGTGGCTTTGCTGCAGTATCTCCACAGAGCCTTTATCTGGTGAAAAACTGCAATACTTTGATATAGACAGGTAAAAATACACAATCATGTTGAAATAACAGGAAACTGAAACATCACTGTTTAGTGTCACACACAGAGACACACCTAAACAGTAGTGATTCTTTGTGTCTGGGTATGTGTGTGCGAACAAATGGCTTCGCCTTTAGTTTTGACTTTCACACATCTGCACACACATACAGTACACACACCTATGAGAGATGTTATATTCTCGAAAGGAGAGAGCAAAGGTCTTTAAGCCAAAGGAAGATGTCGGCTGCTCTGTCTCTCCTCTCCTACATTCTTCAACTCCTCATAACGACACGTGTGTCCATGGACCCAATTTTGCACTTTTTTACTTTTAATTTATGGTTTAAATAACCAAGTGCAACAGGCAACAATCTAACTGCTCCCCATGATCATAAGAGCAAAAGTAAAGGATGATAATGACAGCAAATAGTTGATTTTGGCATGAACATGGTTAGAAATGTTCAAATTTGGAGTTAAAAAGCTCAAATGTATGGACTCTGTAACATTCTTTGTTAGTCTCTTCTCTGTACATTTGGCTGATCTTAGCCAGTTTTTGATGAAAACACCTCGTCCCTTCAGAAAGCTGGATGTTCACCCACACTCTATTACATCCACTAGCTGTCTGACCTCCAGCTATTGTAACTCACATGCCTCAGTACTGATTTTTCCTTCATTCTCCACAGTGAGAGGTTTGCCCAGAGTGATGTGTGAAAAACACACTTCAAGTTTATTAATTCTCCTTTTTAGTTTCTGAATAGTTACCAAACTCCTTTAAGTCTGATATGACTTTTGGTGTAATGGTATATGTTGTAGCAAATAGCATCAACTTGACCTTGCACATGTACAGTAGTGTTACTTTCCCCTGACCCCAGCCCCACCTCAAACTCTGCATCTAGAACTCTAACAAAAAAAGGTTTGTGACATTGCAATGCTTTTCACTATTTACATATCCCTAAAATACTGCCATAAAATGAAAGGCTAGAGTTTAAGCCCCTGTGTGAGCATGCCTATCACTGAGGAACACTGCTTCCTTTAAACTAACTCTGCAGTTTTAAGCTCATACATCTCTCTCCTAGAGGGGATAGGGATGATTGCCAGTGCCCTACAACAGGTGTGCTTTGCTGTTTACAGCGTGCTGTCAGATAGTGACGATAAAACCTTCTAACAGCTTGTGGGGGAGATAATTAATTCACACTCACCCAGATTTAGCAAATGCAATGTTTTGTTCATTGTTGTTGGTTTGCTATAGCAGTAGTATTGCTGGGAAAGAACATATGAGAAGAGCCTTATGGAAAACAATGTTGAAGTGAATGACAAAGGTAGAAAGAAAAAAAACAACCAACACCAAGACAAATGTTCAGAAAACCAATAATTTCTTCTCTCTCCAATTTATACCATTTACCATGACTGTTTTATGTAACTGTGGCAACGACTGACCACCACCAACAGTATCATTACTCTAATGGAGGCACTTTCCATTCTCAAGACGATCTGTGTATTTTCCAGAGCATCATGTGAGGAAACAAGTTTACAAGGTTTTACAGGTGCTAATTGTAAAAGGACAGACATACATGTTTCAACAATAGTCATACACTGCATCTGTAGGGTCATGAACACAGATACATACAGTCAGAGAGAGGTCAGTTCACCACCAATTAAGCTGCAAGAAAATGCCAAAGAGATGAGCCCCAGTATGCAATGAGAACCACACTCACTGAGAGCTAAGTCAAGACCATCAATAAACAAAGAAATCCAAATCAAAACAGATTCTACAGACAATTAGACACGTTTGCTAAATGATAGGATAAAGGGCACCTATGAACAACTATGAACCTTTGCTGCAACTCTCGCTCCCTCATTTCCTGCCAGTGCTCTTCTGAAACTAATGTCTAATATAATGGGGGTTTTTTTCTCTTAGGTTTACAAGAATTGTACTTAGTGAACACCTACATGTTGTATAACCACATAACACAATGGCACGGCGGCAGAAGACCATTCAAAGCTTATCGTCTTTCAGGTGCAAATTTGACCTCACACAGGTGCTGTCCTGAGGAAGACACTGAGAGTTTTTATAATTATTAATGCCATTAATAGGCTTGGTTGCCTCTAAATGACTGCATTATTAAACTGTTTTTTGCTTCAGACTTTCAAAGCTCTTGGTTCAGCTCAAAAAAAGATTCTGGTCTAGAAAGAAAATAGAAAAAAAAATGACAGTGACTTCAGACACAACCAGTTTATGTACATTTAACCAAAACCATGATCTTCCTGTCACCTTAACCAAGGCAGTTGTAGCCTAAACCCAACCACAGATGAGTTGTGTGCTTTGTATACATTCACCCTAGCAACCACCTGGCAACTTCATTCAAAATGTATGTTGCCTCTCAATATTTCTAGGTGACACGGTTGCACCAGCTAGCTAAATCTTCAATGAACAGAATCTACAAAACTGGACAAACCAATAAACCAACAAACAACCATCCAAAAAACGTACACAATCTGCTAGCTTGACATTTTTGTTGAAAAGTACATCTTTTATTTTTGGACATCAAACTAGCTCTATTCATTGCACAGTACAGTCACTGTAGGGGCCTGGAATGAAACTACTTGGTTGCATCAAGAGGATCTTGACCTTCCCACAGGTCTTTGTGTTCCAAAAGTTATTTAGTATTTGGAAAGTCTATAATGCCTAGCTAAAACAGTATAGGCATATAAGCTTTCCTCTCTATATGTCTTGTAGAGCAATTTCAGTTTCAATCCATTTTATATGCTCCGAAATGAGAATCACAAACACCATGAGGTGAAAATTACATAGCAGGTTTTCTGAGTTTCAGGTAGAATCACACTCTTAAGGCAAAGCTCAAGCTTAATCTTAAAGTACAGTCACAATCTCCTAAGTTATTTCAGGTGTGCTAGATGGAGGGAAAATCACTACCCTGGTCAGTCCACATGTGGTCAGATTGTTGGCTGGAATAATAATTACCATTAGTAGACCTGCAAGTGGCATCTGGATAGAGTTATGTCCTTTGGATGGATAATCAAGCTACAGTTTAATTTTAGCTCGAAAAAAGGCATTTGAACACATCAGAGCATAATGATACATAATGGATGGCAGACAACTTCTACCATGTGTTGGATGTGGAACTACTTCTGTGCTGAGGTGCTTTTGGACATCTATGAAAAAGATGTTCAGAGGCAAGAAAATTTAGGACTATTGATCATTAGATAGCGTATTGGCTTTTAATCCAGATGTTTGCTCCTGATAGCTGTCAAAATCACAAAATGACTTAATGAATAAGTGACTCACTCAGCCAAAAATACATAAACACATCTCTAAAACATATCTTTAAAAAACAAAACAAAAAAAAAAAACATATCTAATTTGCCATAAAGCTTTTGATCAAGAGTGTGTGTGATATATGTATAATGAACATGGTCAGGACAGCTGGAAGTGAAAGTCTCTTATTAAAGGGGCAATGAGTAGGAATTGTCCATCAAATTCATACTCCAACCATATACAGATGGGGTGACATGTCACTAGAAAGTTGAGGTGTCCACCCATATTGTAAGAAACAAGGAAAGGCACTTTTTGGTCCCTCCTCCCCCTCCCCCTTTCTCCTGGGCCATAGTTGGACTGGCCATCAGGCAAACCAGGACAGATCCCAGTGGGAAGCTACATCTGTGGATTGGTGGTCGGTCAAAACAATCCATAAAGTTTTTACCAGGGTGAGCTGTGTGCGTGTTGCAGGACACATTACTCACACAGGTTTACCTTGCAATCTGGTCAGCTGCTTTCTTTTGCCAATGCTGGACTGACAACAATGATTTCACCCCCAGTCTGCCCAGTAAGAGAGACTGGAAAGATGTGGTGGTGATAGGAGGATAGCACAAGCCATGAGAGGTGGAGGAAGGTGAGGGAGAGGGAGAATGGCTGGAGCAGCAGCATCAACAGCTGAGCTTGAGGAAAGAGTGGAGGAATGTCAGGTTTATACCTGACTCACTGTTACCACTTCTTCATCCTCTCCTGTTGGACTGAGGGCAGATTGGATCCTACAGTGATTATCACCTCATGAGGCACTAAGTGGTATTAGGAGCCACGTTTTGTTGATAACTCTTCCTCACATACTGATGATCATCTGAGTTCATTTCTGAATGTTTTAAACGGAAATACTTACATATGTTGCCCCTTTAAAGCTACGGAAAGCTCTGGAAATGAAGCCAGTGCCAGCGTGAGACCGAGCAAACCACCGCTCTGCTCCTCCCATCCCTCGCTCCCCCTGCTTCGCTATGCTCCGCCCAGCCTTTCACCTACATCCAACTTTAGACCAGAATATTCTCTGAACTGCTGCCAGCCTCTTCAATGAGTCTGGATCACAGAAGCCTGTGACAGCACCTCTCTGCATTAAGATATGTTTTAAAGCACATCTCAACTAAAAAAAAATACGAGAAAATCAGTTACACACTGTAGCTTTAATAACACCTGCTCCTCAGCACAGAAATGACAGAGACAAAATGACAGAAATTACATCTGCGATGTGGAGGCATTAGAGAGACTCCTGCACTGATGAACCGTCACCTGGATAATCTGAGTCATACACAGATCTGAATAATCAGGTTATTTTCTATAGCACATCTTGAGTACGATTAAAACCAGGATAAGACATCACAGGGAATAGTGTGTACATAAAGGTACTGACGGATTATGTCGAGGGCATGACACGGAACAGAAACTGAATTAAGCTGAATGTGAAATATTAAAGTTGGCACAGTCCGCCCTGCGGCCAAGTAAATAATTAATTCACTCCTATGTTGGGATTTAGAACATAAAAGTCCCGTGTTGGAACAATGACCCAAAATAAATAAATAAATAAATAAAAAATATGAATCAAATAAATAAAACATTCAAACTTAAAAAATAAAACAAGAGGGGGCTGCATGTTGGTTTAACATACCTAGCTGCATCAGCAGACTGGCTCCATTCAAATGAATGAGATGGCTGTATGTTTTTCCAGCAGGGTTATTGTCAGTGTGAACACAGCCTGACAGTTACAGAGCCAGTAAATTCTTTGTAGTGTTACTGAGGTATTTTCTGGACTAGATGTATTTGAGAAAACTAAACATAAACTGTCAGTGGGAGCATTAGTGATTTGATGGAAACATCTGAGGATGCACAGCATGTGTTTCTGTGGGTCTTCTTTGAGTTACACTGCTTTTTATTTCCTTCTTTTTTCAGATGCCAAAGTTTACTGAAAGGAATATGCACTGTAATTTTAAAAAGTTGCTCTGTGGAGGGATTAAAACTTTTGTTTAAACATGGCATTAATGGCCATGTTATAAGAGGTAAGTCAACACACTCGGGCCTTTCTACTGTAGAAGAAAATGAAGGCGCTGATAAGAAAACAAGAGTTAGGGGAGGAAATGGGAAGGAGTCATGGTACTCAGGACTTTTTTAAATTACATGAATACATTTGTTCCACTCTGTGATTTGTGTTTTGTCTTCCTCATGTTCTAAGACAGAGACATGAAATATTCTGTGAACTGTATCACCAAACCTAAAATATTCCACCAAAAATATTAATTTCTTTTTTGGGGCCAAAACACAGAGAGAAATACTCTCTCTCCTCTGTTCTTCACTTCTCTGGGACTCTTCCAGAAGTATAGTCAGAAAACACCTGGGCTGAGACCCTTAGATACAGAATTTGGCAACTATAACTACAATGTTGCTTAAATGTTAATGTTATTGTTAAAACACTGGTGTAGAGGCACCAACACCAAATAAGCTGAAGAAAACACCTGATGGTTGGCAACACAGCCTCACACTGTCATATAACTGTGACCACACACAGTTGGCATACACACACAGCAGCAAAGGAGCAACGGTACGTACAGATACACAGGCAACAAAACACACTCAGTAAAAAAAACAAAAAAAAAAAAATCAATCAGGAGTGCGTCAGTGAGAGGCCGAGGACATGTGGTACAAATGTTCAGGTTGATTGTTTGCTAAGTCATTAAGAATTAAACTGCAGAATTGCCTGAAAAAACAAACACATCTTTGAAGAAGAATTCTCGTTGAGTTCAGTGACTGAGTGCTGTGCCGTGGTGAAGACATGGTGAGCATCAAAGTAATATGGCTGTAATGCCAGTCTGACTGTGAGACAGATGAATTTAAAAAAAAAAAAAAAAAAAACAGCCCTCGCACAGCATCAGAAATCTCCCACGTCAGGCTGCAAATGTCAAGTGGACTTTGAATGCGCTGCACCATTTCTAATTTATTTCCATGTCATTAACTTAAATGCCAGACTGTAACATGTATGTGTGTATATTTGTGTGTGCTTGCGTGCATGTCATCGGTTCAAAGACTCATAGACGGCCTGTTTCCATCATTCACCCTCATCATGTTAGGCACTTCTTCTCTACTTACTGCAAGTGTAGTGACCTGAACTTTTTACAAGAAGGATCAAAGGATGTCCTCATTGTCAAGGAATGTCCAGGGATTACCTCAGGAGCTGTCTCTGTCACCATACTCTCATTACTGAGACACAGTACAATCTAAAATAATCCATTGTTCATATGCAGCACTTAAACAGCTTTCTATTCATTATAAAGGTGTTTTTATGCTCAACATCAAAACCATGTAATGGCTCTATAATGGTACTGTGCTGTACCAAACTGTATGTGGTACAGAATATGTGCCATTTCACTTACAGAGGAATGAAGTTTTCTAGTGTTAAAATAAGGCAGCAGACCGTCCCTCACACTCTGCTCTTTGTTTCGGTCAAGACACACTGCAACATCCCAGTGAACTACAAGCACATTTTTCCTTACAGCCAGGTCTTGGTATTCTGGATTTTAAAAAATAGTTTTCTTGCCCACTGGTTCTTCTGCCAGTGAACAAAGAGCAAGAAAAGGCAGGTGGTCAGAAGTAAAATAACACTACAGCCTCTAACCTCTAATGGTCACCAAGACATGCAAGTCACATGGGCTTTGAGTAACTTTGGTAAAGAGAAGAGTTTGCCCAAGAAATTCAGTCAAAATGAGGATTTAATGAGCCACAGTTCAGTGAGGTGCAGAGCTTACATCCCAAAGTTATGCACATTGGCCATAACTTCTCTTTTTAACTTTAAGGTTTAAAAAAAAAAAAGATCAGGTCAGAGTTGTACCTGAACCATTATGCATGTGTTCAGTTGAGGGGGCTGCTCTGGACAGACTGGTGACATTCTATGGTTACGTCTGAAACATGCGTGTAAATAAAATAACCACAGGAGAAGCAATGTGATCCACCTGATGGAGGATATTTAAACCTGTAACAAGCTCAGCAGCACCTCCACAGGCTCAGAGTGGGTTAGTTGTGCTCTTGTTACACAAAAGAAAACACTGCATTCACAGGATGAAAGCTGCTTAACAATGTAAAAAAAAAATCACTGTTAATTCTGCACGAAAGCACCTTTGAATGTAGAGGTAACATGCAGCCTCACTCTCACTGCTGGACACTGTGTTTCTTTTTGTTTATTTTGAAATATTTATAGTGAAGAAATATATAATTCTATGTTATTCTCTGCACCAGAGAAGGCCCATTTTTTTAATTAAACAATAGCAACATCTCCCCTCACCCTTTCCAAGTGTGTAGGAGAATCTACGGTGGCCTTCAGGTAACATAAAAACACAAAAGGGCCTCTCTATAGCCAGTGTTTTCTTTGTCTTCTGCTGTAGAAATACGGTGACATGTGTCACATTATGAATAATATTCCATTTCAGCCTATCGATCCCGTAAAACACCGAGTACATACAGTGATGAAATGATTCGATAAACTTTACCATGAGATGAAAGTTATACTATAACTGCTGTGTTTAAATGTCAAAGCTGTTAGCTTGGATTTCTTGTACTTCGTTCCTAAGCCCTGAAAAATGTGAACAACAAAAACAAAGAAAAGGGATATCAGCGCCGTGTCCCATCTTCTGTCATGTTATTGACACAGAGGTCTGTAGGTGTGAAGGACAACTAAGATTAACCGTCCTTCTTCTCTCTTTCTCTCTCACTTCTCGCTGGTTTGCTGAGATTGGCTGTCCATCTTTTCTTCCCTTGTCACCGTCCCTTTCTGTCTGTGTTCCTTCTATGCGTGTCACTTTATTCCCGTCTTTCTTTTCCCTCCTCTTTCTACGTCCAGCTCAGGTGGATTAAGCCACCAAGGCCTGGACGGTTTAATTTCTTTTCCCTTTCTCTTCCCCTCTTTCTCTTAATCTTCTCCTGTTTCTTTCTGTCTGTATCCAGGCAGACTCATCCTTAAACCTCTGGCTGGTAGAGAGGAATTACCGGTCTTGTTCTTTTCACATTCATCATCCCAGGACAACACAGGATTACACTGGTCATTCATATGGACATAAAGGACTTTGTATATATCAAAGCCAAACATATAATTCTCCTTGAAATTTATGGCATGAATTTAACTGTCTGCTCCAGGAAGACTAATACCTACTTTCCATCTTCTGGTTTTTTTTTTTTTCTTCCTGCTACTTGTCTCCTGCTCTGTCCAGGTTAATCCAGGTGATTGAAGGTCAGCTAACGGGCTTTTGCTTCTTTGCATTAAAAAGACTGAGACTAGTCTCCCAAGTTAGGAAAACCATGAGCTCAAAGATGTTTAAACAATCCAAGTGGAGAATGAGTGAGAAAAATACCACACGTGTTAACAAGTACTGGCAGAAATAAAGCAAACAAACTCTGGCTTTAGTTCTTGTTTGGTTTTTCACTTCTTTTCACCAGTTTAAGATATGTAAAGACAGTTTACACATCAGCAACCTACTGACTGTTACAGCTCCATTTCCAGATCGTTCAAATGTCAAAACAAAAAAAAAACATGATGGCACTGGAAATGAAAAAATATACTAAATATGTTTTGATTTTTTACATCTATCTATTTAGTCCATGACCAAATAGAAAATGTAAACTAAATAAATCAGACTGAACTCCCACCCAAAAAAAACCCAACATCTTTCAGCACTATTTTTGAAGAGATTAATGCTCAAAAACTCAGCTAAATTGCTTCATCTGGACTGTGTGGTTTCATCAGATTATACTGACAGCAACTAAGCAACCCATCAACCGTCCTCAGATTCTGATTCAAATGTTTCTAGATCTTAATTGTTGGAGAGAAGCATGTGGCATCATGCTTTTCCAACTGAGACCACTTCAAACCACAGAGATGAAACAGAAAACAGAGGTTACCACAGGTTTGGCCACAGGACACTTATATAAATTATATACATGTAGATCAGAGGTATTGTGTGTCAAAGTCAGATTTCTTATGAATAAAAACACCAGAGAGAGAGAGAGAGAGAGAGAGAGAGAGAGAGAGAGTGTGTGTGTGTGTGTGTGTGTGTGTGTGTGTGCAGAAATCACAGACAGCAAGACAGAGCACAAGGGTGCAAGAAAGGGAGAGAGGGAAAGAAAAAGAGATCACAAGTATTGATTTTCTTACTTTTAGTGTAGGTGAGAAGGCAGGCAGGGATTTACCTGGTGGGGAGAGAGCGAGAGAAAATGTTGTTAGAAAACAATGAACACACACGCACACACACATCCAGTGATAGGGCTTGCTGTGGGGTACAGCAGTGACAGTTGAATTATGGATTTCTGTATTGTGGAGGACAGAGAGAAAGGGCGAGAGTCAGCTGGGCTTAGCTTTACAACTGCATTGTCAAGCTGGCATACTACACACACTCACACTCACACACACACACACGCATCACAGTATTCCCTTTAAAGTCTTTACATGCATAGTGTGTGTGTGTCAGACACAGTGGGCCAGAGAGAGTCCAGGAGCTTCTGCATGTTTTCACCATTCCAGTCAAAAGGTGATGTAAATGCTGGTGCTTCTTGTCGAGCTGCTAACTGTGAGCTGTCACGGTGGACGGCAGGCTGGAGTTTTAAGGTGTGATATCAAATAGTCATTATTTATTAGGAAGGTTCCTAACTGAGAGGACTGACCTGAAAGTGTCAGAGGTGTAGTCATGATAGAAGCTGATGGAATCCTCTAAATGCTAGAGAAAAAAAAGAAGCTTCATCTATCCTTCCATTTTCTAAAAATGTTCATCCTCTTCAGGGGTCACAGGGAGGGCTGGAGCCTATCCCAGCATGTAGTGTGTGAGAGGCAGGGTACCAGACTAAGCGTACACTAGACGGACATAAAAATTTGCTCTTGCATTCGCACTTACTGACGTTTTAGAATTTCCAATTCACCTGCATGTCTGTGGAGGAAACTTCGCACAGAAAGAATCCAGCCTGCTTTAAAACCAGGACCAGGACCTGACCTCTGAGCCTTTTCCTATCTCCATCTCTCCTTTCAGAGGAAAGGAGATGTTGCACTTCTGTGCTCAGGAAAGCGACGACTCCAAAGTAAGAGATTTGTATTCATCCGATAAAAATATGTGTATTCTAAATGGCCAGTGGTTAAGACGCATTATCACACAACCACAACATCCATGTTTTAATTTGGGGACAGGGAGTCAGAGGAAGGCAAAATAACATGATACACTGATGAAAATGAAATGATGTGAAAGATAAAGGCTGAATGAACAACAGTAACGGCACATGTAACAATATTACAGGATTGATGTCACTCACAAGGGTGTCAGATTAACTTAAAGACAACAGCAGCACAACATTAAACACACACAGACCGTCAGCACTCGTGCAACAATATTCTGGATTAATTGTAGGTGATTTGTTGCGTTCCAGAAAGGAGAGCATTACAGTAATCCAGCCTGCCAGTTAGGAAAGTGTGTATTAGTGTCTGTGATGTTCAGAGTCAGAAATGGCCTCACTTTAGAAATGTTCCTCAAGTGATAAAATGCTGTTTTTGTGACACTTCGCACATGAGCTTTGAAATTAAAGCTAAAAAAAAAAAAAAAATCACTCCGAGGTCTCTTGCTTCTTGGCATGTCCCAGTGTGTTTAGTTTGGTAAGGCCAGTTCCTCTTTCTGAGCCTCTGAGCCATTGATCAGTACATCTCTTTAATCCTGGTTGAGCTGCAAAAAATTCTGTGACATCCGGGCATCTGAAATACAGTTAGAGAGTGTGAGTCAATTTAAACCCGTGTGTTGTGAAGTTTGGCAGGATTTGTCATGGCATCAGAGGCCCCGAAAAAAAAACAGTTTGAAAATATTAACAGGACTGATGCCATCACCATCATCATCGGAGCTGTAACGGCCACAGAAATAAAGACGCAATGGTTTGACATAAAGTTAGATGCTTCATGATGAGAGGTGGTCTGAGGGATGCCACATCATGGAGATATTAGATGAGAGAGTATTATAGGTTACATATCTTACATTTTCAGGTGCAACACAGGATGATACCTAGCAGCGACCTGCTTAAAGACCCTGAGGCAGTGGTTGGTGTGTTGGCAGCAACTGAAAAGTGTACGTTATGAAGTAAACTGGAAAGCGATGATATTGGTCTGGTGCAGCAGGATTTTCATGTGCATTAAGTTACTGTAGTTTAGTTTCTGTATCTTTAAACTGAGGTGAGATGCAGACTAGCTGTATATGGCTTGTGTGACAGGTCTGGATCACTTCTAAGGTTTGTTCATTCCAAAAAGAAAATTCAACACAAAAGCTCAAACTCTCTCAAATCGCTCATAAGTGAACTTAAGAAGGAAACTGCTTGAGTGATTCTTTTCAGTGAATCCAGAGAATTTTAATGGTTCACTTTAAGAATAATGAGGATTTTCTCAACCCATAGAGGAACACTTCATCCTGAGTTCTGTCTTTTTCTGGACAGTGATGACCTGCACCATACAGCCGTCACTGTTTTATACTCTTAGAGTCTTTGTGGATTAAAGGCATCTTCTGTCTGTTTATGACTCCATCACTCTGTATGTGCACAGACCATATGAGTCTGGTTACTACAACAATAATTTCTAATGCAGCCTTGAATCTACTGTTAAATCTGAGTGTGTGTGTGTGTGTGTGTGTGTGTGTGTGTGTGTGTGTGTGTGTGTGTGTGTGTGTGTGTGTGTGTGTGCACCTGTGTGTGTGCACCTGTGTGTGCGCTTGTGTGTGTGTGTGTGTGTGTGTGTGCGTGCAGAGCAGCAGGATAGCAGTCTAAGTAGCCTAGGGATAAAGTGTGTGAGAGGAGATAAGGATAACACACAAACACTCTGTTCGATAAGACACATTATTCTGTTACCTTTAAACACACACACACACACACCACACACACACACACAGAGCACGAGAAAGGCAGAGAGAGAGAAAAAATACAGAGAGCTCCTGCACACCATGGAATTTGGCACAGCACACTGTAAAACACAGAAGTATGTATACTTTTCAACTCTCCATTCAATTACCTTCAAACACTCGCATGAACACACACACACACACACACACACACAAAATAATCTACAATGCCCAACACCCTGCTTGATTCTCTATAGAGCTGTGTGTGCACGCATGTGTGTGTGTGTGTGTGTGTGAGGGAAATTACATGTGTGTGAGAGTGCAGGTGTGAGATTAATTTGGTGTATCTGCACATTAACAGGTGTGTGCTTTTCTGTGTTTCCTCGTTTTCTTTCTCTCATTCTGTGTGTGTATGTGTGTGTATGTGTGGTACAATGCTTCTGCTCTTGTATACTTGTAACTGTAGGTGGTTCACAAAGATGCAAATAAGCAAGTAAGAGCAAACATGAAGAGAATCTCAGAGATAATGAGGTAAATATTGGACTTCATTATCTCTCGGACACGCTTGTGTGGTTTAAGAGCACTTGGATTATGACTGCAGAGGCTGGAGAGAAGGATTTAACACAAAGCTGTGATCTATATCTTTATCTGTAGCTGTCAACCTCACAATTACATCTGTAATTGTATTCAACTTCACTAAAAAAGGGTTCGGCTTCAGTTTTGATATTTTGATAACGTTCTTTGAGCATCGTGGCGTGCAGTGTGGAGGCCGTGTTTACGAGACGCGTGAACTGTTTCAGTAACTTCAAACACTCTTTTCTGAAGAGATTATTTATGGGAGGAGAATTTAATCAAATGTCTTATTAGATGGTAGATATTTTTTTTTATCACTAATTGCTCACACAGAAGATGGACAACCGTCTAGTGTCTTACTTAAAAACAGGGTTGACATACAGAACAAAACAGATTTATCATGATTTTAGATCTCTAACAGAAATTTAAGAAAGAGCACTTTTAATAACAAAACGCAGGAGGTAGCACCGAAATAAATTATTTGTGCTTCAGAATCTTTTTCAGGCTGCAGAGAGGAAAATAGGCAACATGCCGGATATGAAGAGAGGAAACTACTGAGCTACTCATTTATGTGGACAGACTGTTGCTATTACCTTTATAAGGAGAGGCTAATTTCTCCCATCTAAATTTAGAGAGCTGATTTTTTTTTTTCTGGTGCTCACAGCTGCGACTGAAAGTGTGCATTTGGTTATGGAGACCTTGTGCACATTCTGGAGAGTGTTATTCATTATTCATGGCAGTTCAGCAGAGCTCCAGCAGAGCTCCAGTACATTCAGTAGAGCATTTTTTAAAAAATATTTTTGGGTCATGAAGTCAAGGCTTTCTGCCTTCAGTGCTCAAGTCAAGTCGCAAGTCTACTGCTCTGCAAGATAGATATCTTGAAGTATGATGATAAATGCAATGGAGGATTCCAGCACTCACACTTCCCTTGCACGTGGGTTAGGATTAGTGTCTTCTTATTTAGCTATTTCCCACTTTTATTACCTTGTGCTGAAGTCTAGACTATGTATATTTAATCAACAATATATCTATTTTTTTTTGCATTCTCTCCCTCAGACGTAATATACATGAGTCACAGTCTAGTTATTATGGAAGATGTTATTATGTATGGCAGTGCCTTTATATCCAGTTAAACAAACTCGCACCCTGAAAGCTCCGTAATGTATTATCTCTAAATAAATTCCGAACCCGATCTGATTTAGTAATTTAGACCCACTGATCCAATCTACCTGCTATGATGTGGATTCAGAGCAGGCTGCTGGCATAGGCACTGCCATGGGACACAATGGTGAGTGGAAGTAAATAAGTACATATAAGCAAAAAAAAAACCAAAACAAAACACAATGCAGTGATACCGTACTCAAACTGTAGAGGAAAAAGCATCCGCAAAAAAAAAGGGTCCAGCATCCGCCCCTACCCCCCCACGCCGCCTGCTCGAACAACTCACGGGCAGGAGCAGACATTTAATCCTTTCCTAAATCACTACACAAAGCTGGCAGATTGTGTGGGCAGTGCCTTCGTTAATTATTTGAACCTTTTGATATGGCACGGTGGTTTAACTTTAAACGGCGTGCTGTGGCAAAATGTTTCAAATTCTTACTCTGAGCTCACTTGACTCACTTGACTAGTGGGCGACCTTTTTTTCATTCATGGTGAGCAAGTCTCCAAACCCCATTTGGAGAGGTAAGTGGACAGACAGCTGCTGTTCTCACTGACTGTCTCAATGGATCAAATTAAGCAGCAGAAGATGAATTTACAAAAAGACTAAAAGACTAAAAAGTCATAATAAGCTGTGTAGACGACCTATGGGTCCGTTTTTTTGGCAGGCTGTGCTTCAGTGTGTTTAGTATGGAAGCTCAATAAATACATTTCACGAGTATGTGATAATACCAGAAAAAGTCACTGTTAATGGCACAGTTATTCATAACTGTCACTGTGTAAATGATGATTGTGACATACTTTCTCATTTCTGATTCACAAAGTCATAATTATAATATAACTGGCTGTATAGAGTGATTTGGGTCAGTGCTGTGACTGAGCTAGCTGCTGTTGTTGTTGTTGGTGTACTGTGCCATTTATTCTAGATCTCCGATTGGCTGGCCGCTGTGTGACGGAGTAGAGGTTAGGGCTGTGATTGGATGGTCCTTTTCCAGGTTGGAGCCGTAACTGGCCCGATTGTTCATGCGGCTCTCTTAACTGTCGACTAAATATGCCAAAAACACCCCCACCCAAGAACACAAGCTTGGGTTCAGAAGTGTTGGCGGGGCACAAAGACATTTGAGATTAATCTACCAAATAAATCTGAATTCAGTGACTGGGCTCAGTAATAACAGTACAAAAAATGAAATGCTATAGAAATCTGTGTATTGTTAGAGCACTAACCCTACATAAAGTTATGTTTAATTTGTTTAATAGACCTGACAAATAATTTGAATCTGTCTAACTCTATCATTACAAAGAAATGAAGAGTAAAATGCATTAGTCCCTTACTGCCTTAACACTGATGTTAAATTAGCACACTTTCATGAGAAACCTGATTGTAATGTAATTAAATTGTGGTGGGGGACTGTCCTGTAA
Organism: Toxotes jaculatrix; assembly: GCF_017976425.1. Lineage (NCBI taxonomy): Eukaryota > Metazoa > Chordata > Actinopteri > Toxotidae > Toxotes > Toxotes jaculatrix. Next base: position 29,469,794 of record NC_054397.1, on the reverse strand, counting down.
AAACCAGGCCGTGTGTCATATGTAGAATGTAGTGTGACAGTCTGTATGGGGAGGATGAGAAGGTCGACAAAACTCAGGACTTAATAGTATCATAGTCGTCGTTGTTTCTTTTATCAATGGCCATTTAATGTTTAATATTGTAACCATGCCAACAAAGGTCCCGTAACTTTAAAAAAGTACTTATTTTCAATCCAAACCACAACATTTTCTGAATCCTAACCAAGTAGTCTTTGTTCCTAAACCAAACCACGGCCATGAAAGGGTTGTTCAATAAGACATTTTCTCTTCATTGAAGTGCTACTAGAAAGGTTACAGAGGTCACTAATTCTGAATCATCATCTGAATCCTCCAGAATCCAAACTACAGCAGTCAGTACCCTGGGAGTTTACACTAAATTTAAAATGAGCCATAGCATGTACCTAAGGTCTGGAAGGATGCTGTGGTAGTCTGTGTTCCCAAATCCAGTTGACCCAAAAGTCTTAATGATTTTGCTCTCAATCATCTCTATCATCATCAGGAAAACTGAGCATGAACTTGATCCCAAGCAGTTTGCTTACAGGCCACACAGAATAGTAAAAGATGCCACAATCACTTTGCTTCACTTACAACATTTTTTTTTTGCTTTTAACCCAATACAATCACAGATTTTAACCAGTAGGCTTTTAGAACAATTTGACTCGGGTAACAATCTTGTGGCCTGGATTCTCCTTAAAAGGATGTGTGCGTTTCCTATTATTTATCCTCTACAGAAACATGTCAGAGAAAGTGTGAAAATCTGAATGCAGAATCCAGATTATTCTGTTACTGTTAGTCCACCTCTGGACAATGAGACACCATGGCCCAGCCGTCTTTTACTTTGTGTCCAGTGGTGTGAGTTTTATCTTCAATTAAACATTTCTAAGATACAAGACATCATAGTTGATTTTTGATATATGCCCATACACACAAAGTCACATCCATTAAGGGTCAGGCAATGATCACAATCTCACTGATATCTTGGGTCAACTGACTCAAAACTGAACTGTGAAGCAAATTCTTTGGTGCTTTCATTGAATCGATTTCATCTTTTCCTTCGGCACAGATGCTATAGAAGCAACATTTTATTTATTTTATCAAGTTTGTCTGTTGAATGGGTTGTTTTGTAAAGTGTGTGTCAAGATGGATCCATCATCTACTGCAAACAAGATGTACCTAGGGCTACAAATAAAGTAACCTCAACTTGAAATCAGATTTCAAGGCCGGCAGTTGTTGATATACAGGACGTTGTTCTGCACCTAACCTTTGGACAAATGGCCCAACAAGGCCAGCCAACAAACCTGGCCACGCTACAGCCTAATCTCTGCATGAAAGTGCAACTAAGGCAAATTTTTTACTACAGAAATGAGACATTATGCAGTCATCCATTCTTTCATTTATCAGTCTATTAAAGTGCCTATTCTGTAAAGGGTGGCAGGGAGCTGGAGCCGATTCCACACTGGGAAAGAGGTGGGTTACACCTTGGACAGGTCAACAGCCTATCATAGGGCTGAGTATGTGGACAAAAACACGCACAATTACAGGCAGTTTAGAGCTTTCAACTCACCTAACTGTTTGTGTGTGGGAGGAACATTCACACTACACACAAAGAACCCAGATGGCCAAATCGGGTTCAAACCCACAATCTTCTTGCCATGAGGCGATGGTGCTAGCTGCTGATGCTCCATGCTGTCATTAACAGACTGAGGAATATCACCAGAATATGAATGCTCATTGTTTGGGATCTGAAATTTAATAGAGATGGATTACACAGCATGACATTGACCCTGAGCCCAGAAGTAATTTCACAACAGAAGACTCAAATGTGTGAAAATTCACAAGTGGCCTGACCTGGTTTTGATTATAAAATTACAAAACAAAATTTACAAGTCTACATCTACAAGGAAATGCATAAAACAGCCCTGTCTTATATCTTCATTCTGAATCTATGTATTATTAGGAATAAAATTATATATATATGGTTGCATAGTTGGATATCACTTTTTTGACCCTACAGTAAAACTAAAGACAAAAGGTGACAGATCCGACACCATCATGAGCTTCTTCAACACATTGTTTTACAGACTGATACAGACAGCTGTGGCTAAAGACATTAAGCTTGGTGTTCAGTGCAGATTAAAATCATCAGCACTGGTCTGTCGTTTGCTTGTGTGTGTGTCTGCGTGTGTGAAGCAGACAGAGACATCTCCCTGTCCACTCATTGTTTAGTGTGTGACAGCACCTTTTGTACGGCTTGGCGTCAGACGCGACTCACTATATAAAAGGGTCAGGCAGGCATTGGAGAAAGAGAGGAAGATTAGGGTCAAAATAATTTCCACAGGCAGGGAGAAAAGAGAATATGAAGACAATGAAGACTGGGCTGGAAAAGAGTAAACTGCACTGAGTAAGACACACACAAGATAATCAGTATGATGCCTTCTTTTGATAGAGAATGGAGTTAGAGGGATGTTTATGTGAAGAGATGGTAATATAATCACAGCAGCTATTCCTGGACACTGTTTCCCTGAGCTCCAGAAAATATCTGCCTCTTCATTATGCCCTTTCATTTAGTCAGTATAGCTGTAAAATGCAGTAACAAATATAAACAAACATTTATTCTAAAATCTAGTTTACACACCAGCTTTTAAGACAATTTCTGTTCTCATATTTGAACTTATTTTCATTGTGTGAGATGTTAAGATGTGGCCTCAGAAAACTGTTGGAAGTGACAAGTGTAAACATGATAGGTTCATAAATGAGTGTGTTTCATGAGAATTAGCATTATCGACTCTCAACGTGTTCTTGCTCCGACTGTCCAAAGGCCATCAATGAGTTCATAAACTTAATTTAAATTCTGCTTTCAGAGATCAATAAACCAAAGCACACTGAAGTGTTTTAATAGTCGTGTTTCAGCAATGTTATGGGGATAGAATCACGGAGACAAGAGGGACTGCAATCATTTGTAAGACTCAAAATGGGCACAGATGAAAAATGGAGGTACAGGAGGAGAATTTGTACCAATTCAACCTGAAGTTACAGCTGTTAGGATAAGTACAAGTCTCAATTACTTTCCTGTCTCTTGAGTAAACTATTGTTTGTAGATGCACTTTGTTTACTTGTCCATGAGTGGACATTTGAGGGAACAAAGCAGAAGTAGAAGTAGAATCGGTTTATTGTCATTGCACAAGAAAAGTACAACGGAATTAAAATAATTAATTATAATTTAATAAAATATAAAAAATATAAATAAGTAAGCTAAGACCTATAAAATAAGCTAAAACACCATAAATATAACTGATGAATAATCAAGGCTGTTGATGACTGATCATGATTTCGATTTTTGTGGGCTGAATTTATGGTTCTTATTGTTCAAGGAAAAAACTTTTTTTCTTTTTTTACAAATAGTACAAAAAATAATGTATGTGCAAGGAAGGCAAAGGTAGGACAAGGTATTTTGAGTGTTTTTAGTATTTTGATCAGTTATCATTCATAATAAAGTTTAAACTACATGGACTATAGTGACTGAACCAGCTCAGGCAGAAGCTTATGCTTTTAAAACAAAAACAGTAGTAACAAAAATTAAAATAAAATAACTAAAAGCTGCTGTATATTGTTGGGAGTGTCTTTGATTTTGGTTTGAATATTAATATGTTGTTTTATAATATACTAAATTATTACATTTCCTAACATGAGAACTTATAAATGATGGATTAGTGTGATCATAGTAAGCAGCCTCATACAGGATACATATGGCTCATTTTTGTAGTAGGACCACTGAATTAGTTTTTTGTTAAATTCCTTATCCTCCTTACGCAGGTCTTAAAGGTCGACCTCCATAAGTCAACACAACAAGTTATGTGAGCATAGAAGAGCAGTAAATTATTTGACAGGTCTTATAATTTCCCTTGATTTATACAGGATTGCTTCTGACTTTAATAAAATCAGTATGTTGTTCCCATGTTAATTTACGATCAATCACAATCCCTAGGAATTAAGAGACAATTTATTGACATCAAACCATGTTTTGAGCATTTCCAACTCCCTTAGCATCATATAAAAGTTGTTTTAAATTTTTCCCAGAGCAAAATAAATTTGTATCGTCTGCAAAAACAGGTGATCTTCCTAAATTCTGACACAGTGCCATTAATTTGCATACATTGCTGTCTGTTTTTCTAAGCAGCTTTCCGACCAGGAATAAAGTGTACCTCTTATTCTGTACTTCTTGAATTTTCTTATTAACTGGCTGCTTGATAGCATCAAAAGCCTTCTGTAGATCAAATATGAATACTAATAGAATCTTCCTCATTTTCAACTGCCTTTGCTATTTCTTCTACCTTCTCCATAATGCAAGGTGAGAAAGGAGAGAAAGTTAAGTACTTCCAGTGTTTCTTGCCCAAGTTGTTTTTTGTTTTTTTTTTGTTTTTTTTTTTTGTTTTTTTAATCCAAAATGATACAGTTCTACTTTCTTGAAACACAGTAGGGGTGCCCATCCCATGAGGACACTACCCTTACATTACATGAGGTCTATCAACCCCAAAGTTCAGAGCTGGTGCCTTGATTCTCTGCATGTTTCACTACTTTATGAGCCTCTTGCTCATTTCTGCTTGTTGCCATTTCATTTGACCTGACTGAGCTTTTGTCCTAAGAGTGGCTACTGACAGTTTAATGTGACAAGGCTTTCACACCAAAAGTGCAACATCGGCACTGCGCGAAGCAAAGGCCATTTCTCTCTGATTGAGCCGGAGGCATGACTGGCAAGGACTACACTGACTTTGATCCCACAGCACCCAATGTGATTCTGGCATTAATGAGAAATGGAATGAGCTTGACCATTTTGCTATAGAGAGGAATCCTTCAATCCTACCGAGGGATTAAGAAAAAACTCAACAAGGATACCTGGTCAGAAAATATTACTACGATGACTTCTTTGTATCATTATGTTCAGCTCTTGGGTGTTTAGTCTGAAACCGGCATGAGGGAGTCACCTGCTGTGAACTAACCAGATGAAGAAATAAATAAAAACACTTAGCTTAAAAAAGCTAAATGCTACATAGAGCTCTTGAAATGAGTGTTGATGCTCAATGGGATCAGCAGAACAACAGATCTTTTTGCAAAGAAGTGAATTATTTGATTCAGTCTGTGGGTTTCCAAAACACTGAAAAATGGATTTAAACTCAATTACAAACAGAAGAGATTCATGTACAGTCTCTAAAAAAATTAAATAATTTTCTGAAAATGTTTTAGGGAATTTGTTGCTGATTTAAGGTGAAATTCCAACACGTACACCAAACTATTAACCAGTTAAAACTGATTTATGTAGCTCAGCCCGCTTCACAGAGAAGGCAATTTGGTATCTTCAGTGAGAAGGATTTTTCTTAAAACTTTGTTTTTAAGAGGAACTGGTTTTCCAAAAGACAAAGGCACCAGAAATGAACCACACACAATTGGGATGGCAAGATACAAAGGCTTGTTTGTTCCTCCAGCAGTGTGACTCTTTTATTTAGTTTTTCACCTGGGCCACAGCAGTTAAGACAGGAGAGGCCAGCAGGGGTTTGATGCAGTTTCCTTACAGTGTAGCCTGACTAGCCTGTCTATAGTTATAAGTTGTTGTTTTTTTTCCCATCTTCATTGTGGTGCACACACCTTTACACATTCCTCTTTTAAGTTTTACCTGAACACACACAAATATCCAATGCCCAGGTAAGCTATCTTCAAATAGCAGAATTGTTGAGTGGCAGGAAAGTTATTTCTCAAGTCATCTCTCTGAAGCAGACATGCAAAGAAGTTTGTAACATTCCTCAAAGAGATGCCGCAAAGACAAGCTACTTGACTGCCATGCTGTGTGTGTGTGTGTGTGAGAGAGAGAGAGAGAGCAAAAGAGGTGTCCTTGAATGGATGGATGGTGAGATAGAGGGCATTTGTGTGAGCAGCCAAGAAACAGAGGAGGTGACACTGAGGGGGGTTGGACACACCACAGCCAGTAATAGGGGAGGTGTTTCTGTGAGCCTCTGTGTGTGTTTGTGTGCGAGTGTTTTCACATGTTTGTGTGCCACGTAAGTGGACTCAAGATGACGTGGCATGATGTGTATGCTAGTGACAGTAAGGGAATGAATGATGATGATGATGAAGAGAGGGGTAAAAGAGGATGAGAGAGAGGAAAAAGGTAGCAATGGGGAAGAGAGAGAGAAAAAGTAAGAGATAAACATGGGGAGGGTAGTGAGAGAGACAAAGAGAGAGATGAAAGTGGAGATCGAGGGCAGATGATGAGGCCCCTTCGATGAAGATGCCATACCCAAACAGATGCCAGCTGTTTCACTGTGTGTCTGTGTGCGTGTGTGTGGGACAGAGTGTGTGTGTGAGTGTATGCAATCATCATCATGCTGTTATGAGCTCATTACAAGAACAGATCTGAAAGGACTGTTGATGATGATAGAGATGATGGTAATGATGATGATGATAATGATGATGATAACATGATGATCATAACAACAATATCTGCCAATCTTAGATCAGATTCATTCCGACCCATTGGATTTGTTTTTAGGTTAAAAGACGGCAGTGAAGGAAATCTTGCACTGGCCTCATCTAATAATACTCATCAAGGAATCACTATCAGATCAGCTTTGAATTTTTTGGTGCTAGTAAAGAAATATGACTGTGGTGTGACAACAAATTGACCACAGTTGGCTTTGTGTTTACTATAAATTAGAATAATATTTCCCATAAACCACATTGTAACTTTTTGTTTCTTGCATATAAAGGTATAATAACATATTCTAATGCAATACACTTTTTTTTTTGTCAAATTCAGCGACTTTCTCTTACGGTCTACCGGAGAGACTGCACGGTCTGATTGGGATAGAAATTCAGCTCTGGATCTATCCGTTGGGACAGGCCCACAACCCAAATGACAGGCACAGAGAGAAGGCCAGTAAAGAGGCTGACGGGGCCAGCAAAAACTTCATGGATTTTTCTGAAAATCCAACAACCCACCGATGCACAGACCGCCGGGATTTATCCTTGTGGTCCCTGATGGCCAGTCCAACTGTGGTGGTGTGACCTCCGTCAGTTCAACTACATTGAGGCAGATGCAGAGGTTGCTCTGATTCTGCAACACATTAGTCATACTAGCAGAAAAGTTGTATCTCTGTCTGGAGCTGGTGTGCCTGCTATTCGAAATGTCTCATTCTCTCTGCAGTTACCTTCACTGTGGCAACTGTAGCCACAGTTTGCTAATATGCAACTCAGCTAGCCTTACTTACATGTCTTGTTGTCTCATTGTTTGCTCTATATCATGGTATATGTATGTATAACAATAAAAAATTTTGCAATAATGGAAAAGGGTTTTAAAGGCACAATTTTTCACAAATGAAAATTCACATAGAAACAATCATTTGTAGGAATGTGATTTTCTGGTATTTCACGTGAGACATTACATGTGATAATACCAGTTTCACATGTAAAATCCCATTTTATATTTCAGTGTCCGAAATGTATGACAGCTGACTGTGCTAACAGGTGAATTTATCACGAGACAGAAGACAAAGGCACAAAGACAGATTCTTGAGCTTTCACATACACAGCCAAAGAGCCTAAATACAAGCCTAAAACCAACTTCAATAACAAAGTAAGTGAAACGTCAGATCATGTACTGTATTCCATGTCTCTCAACATCCCTGTCCCCCAGAGTGTCATGTTGATTTTACCTTCATTTAATTTTACAAATTTGAAAATATTCTCCAGTATTTACATAAATGTAAAAAAAAGGATGATTTGCATGGATGTCTTTGATTAAGATGGATGAAAAGCAGCAACCATTTAGAAATGGTATTGATTGGATGGCTCAGGAGAATAGAACAGACTAAAAACTGTGGGAGTGTGTTAATTTTCTTACTATTAAATCTTACTATTAAATACATGAAGTAAAATAATTCGATATTTCAGGAATATCCATCCAATAGTAGTTGAAACATTTCACTCTGGAGTAAAAATGTTTAACTAGGCACTAGGTAAATATATAGCAAACAACCAAAGGTGTTAAAACACATCATCTGGGAACCATGAATATCTTTACCACGTGCCAGTTCACTGAGTATATATGCATATATTTCAGCGGCTACTTGAAAACAAAAACTGATCAAAATCACTTGGAAAAAAACCTCTAGGGACCTTTAACATCAGTACCAAATCCATCCAACAGTTTTTGAGCCATTTCAAACTAAACTAAAAATGTCACCCTCATTTTGGCACTAGAGGTAAATCCAAAGGTCACCAAATTTATGACAATTCATTCTGAAGGGACCACAAATGTACCAAATGTCAAGGCGATCCAACTAATGGCTGTTGAGATATTTTGGTCTGAATGGTAGTTGAACAACCAACTTTGCCAGTGTGGCTAAAAATTACATCACATACAGATTGTGGGAGATATTGAACAATCAGAGAATGTCTTCCAGAAATCCCCAAATCTATACCAGTTTTCTTTCATTCTTTTTTTTTTTCATTTTCTGGCATCCCAGTAGAGTTAAATGCAGGTAAATGGATGAAACAGGGGCAAATCTGATTTTCTAAATTTCAGACCTTTCTAATGGCTGTGTTGATAGGTATAAAACACAGCCTGTGGGACTTGCACTCTGTTGCAGAGGTTCATTGCTGTGTTATTTTCCTGACTAAAGGTCTCACTCATGCTGTTTTATGTTACTTCATTTTCACAAACTCTTCCGTGTGAAAATTGGTTTTCTATGTCATTATAACTGTCCTTAAAAAGTGTTGGACTCAACTTGATGCAACTTGCCAACACCCTGAAGCCAACAGGTGAACTTATTGACCCGTGAAAAACTGCCAGTCAATACCAACAAACACCTGAAGCTCACAGGCTGGAGGGGTGAGATTAGATGGAAACCTAACAAGTGACTTTCTTGTAGCTGACATGTCTAACTCTGCCCATACTTGGGATTTAGACAAAGGGAAGATGGGCAAGAGAGGCATAAGATAGTGAAGATAATGACAGTCTCTCAAGCTCACACATTTCCCAGGACATAGAAGGACAAACAGATAGATAAGCAGACTGACAAGTGAGTATAACAACCTCACCAACATGTCAAGCCTCTGCTTGTCTTCTCTCTCAGGATTTAGATACAAGCAGAGATAGACAGAGAGGCAGAAAGACAGAGAAGAGCATTGCGGGCCTTGAGGGAAGCCTCGTTGCAGAGTCTGTTGATGCATTACAACATTTTATCATAACATAACACGAAAACTAAAATTCTAAATGTGCACTAGTGGCACCGAGATTCTAAAATGTACATGACACCAAATAATATAAAGGTGTTGAACAGAAATATCATACTGAGTCATGCCCAGTGGTGGAGCTAAAACTGTCAAGTTTGTCCTAAGGGTGATTGTAGGGAAAAGGCTACAGGGCAATTAAAATCAAAAGGGTTTACCTCACTGAGAGCAGGAATATGATTTTGAGATACAATATATTGTGCACAAGTCAGAATTGTGGCCTGTAGGGAAAAGACAGGTCACTGGGAAGACCACTCTTTGTATTTCACACATTTCCCACTAATAGTCCATGCTGATTTCATACAGTCATGACTGTTAGTTAACCCAATCACTGATTTCTTCCTAGGCTCTAAGACTAACTACAACAAAGCTGTAGTTGAGTTGTAGTTGTCACATATAGTATCTGAACATAAGAGTTACACGTCTCTCCATTGAAAATGGCAGACAGACAACAGCATACTGACACTTCTTGGCTGGATTTTTCACGTCACTGTCATGCAGAAAGGTGAACTGTCACCCTACTCCCGGGTTGTGTTCACTCTGTAGCAGGTTTTCTTCAAAAACCTCTCTGTATTTGGTTGCATTCATCTTTCCCTTGGTTCTGACCAGTCTCCCTGTCCCTGCTGCTGAGCAACCGCACCCCCCCCCCCCCCCCCACCATAGCTTGATGCTGCCCCTACCATGCTTCACTGTAGGGATGGTATTAGCCAGGTGATGAACGGTGCCTGGTGTCTGCCAGACAGACAGTGTTTGAAATTCTGCCCAAAGGGTTCAATAGTCCATGACAGTCCTTTAAATGCTGTTTGGCAAAGTTCAAGCAGGCTGTCAAAAGCCTTTTACTCAAAGTGGCTTCATTCTAACCACAATAAAGGCCTGTTTCATGCAGAGGACTTCTTAAACTCTCTTAGGTTCTTGGTCACCTCCTTGGCCAAGGCCCTTCTTGTCTGGTTACTCAGTTTGGTCAGACAGCCAACTCTAGGAAGAGTCCTGGTGGTTCCAGACTTCTTCCATTTCACAGTTATTGAGGCCACTGAGCTCCTGGGAACATTCAGAGCTTCAGAAATGGTTTTATACTCTTGCTGTGATCTATATCTCACCACAATTTTATCACAGAGGTCTACAGAGAGTTCCTTGGACTTTGGTTTTTGTCCTTACATGCAGTGTGAATTGTGGGACCTTGTCCGGTCTGAAAGGTCTGTGCGTTTCTAAACTATTTCAAATTAATTCAGTTTGCCACAGGTGAACTTGACTCATGTCAAGAATAATTAAAGCAAACAATGTGCACCTGACCATAGTTTGGAGAGACACAGCAAAGGCTCTGAATACTTCTGTAAATGAGCTATTGAGAGACTTGATTTTGAATACATTTGCAAAAATTTCTTAGTGTGCTGAAAGTGAAAGGGTTTACTTTCTTAAGCCGCTGTATATCCTGAGCTGCTCAAGGCATTTAAGGCTGACACACACTAACCAGAAACACTTTATTGCCATTTATGTTACACATACAAGGAATTTTAACATTAACTTACACTGTTAAAAATTACCAGCATTTCACAATAATTAACAGTATTATTTTACAGTAACTTGTTGTAATTAAATTTCCCTGTAATATCCCAATGAATACCTGTAAATACTACAGTATCCTTGGATTTTACAGCATTTAACTCTTATTTTATAGTAAAATCCTGCAATCTAAAACCTGCTGTTATATCACAACAAGGTCTGTAATATCACAGCAACACAGTAAAAAATGCAAGGATTTCACAACATTAAACAGCATTATTACAGTGAAATATTGTATTAAAATATGCCCTGGGAAGTCACATGACATAACCGAACTACTGTTTTGAACTGAAGGCGCCGTGTCCCTCTTCTCTTCTGGGCTGAATGGTGAAGGTGAGCAGCATGCATGTTTGCAGCACTTACACCCATGTTATTTTAATATGATAATATTTACTTTCAAATGAACGTTTTATCGCATGACACAGTTCATATTTTGTTAGCAAGTGCCCGAAATTGTTGAAAGTTCTCTTACAGCATTTGCTAATAGTAGTTAGCTAATAGTGTTAGTAATGACGAGAGTTTCGCTTTAATTTTTCATGTCACTATCACCGTTTAGACAAATCTAGTGTTTGTAAAATTTATAAAACCAATGATGGGACAAACATTACTAGTTATGTGTGCACACTTTTGTAATTAGTCAAGGTTATCATAGATTAGCCGGGCTAACCGTTAGCTGTTTAACATTAATAACTTAGTGACGGTCCATGAAAAAATATTTTTCCAGCGGATAGTTAGTTACAACGTGATTGAGCTAACTGGAGTAAGTTAGTCTCATGTCGTGTTCGACAACGGGAGGGTTTTAACAGCTGACATCCTTTGCTACTGCCGTTAGCTTAGCTCCCGCCGTTAGCTTTGCTACTGCCATTAGCTGTCTGTCAGCTGCAGCCACTGATGCTTTCTAGACACCGTGATTCCCCCAAACTTAATACCACAGATAGCGACACAAAACACACACACGCAGAAATAGTAATGTTTCTTCAATCATTTCAGATTTGTCTGAACGGTGATAGGGCATGAAACACATATATAGCTAAACTCTCGTTTGTTACTAAGTAGAAGAAGAAGAAGTAGTTGTAAACAAGGCGATTCAGGCTATGTGAGAGAAGAAAAGACGAAGAAAACCCGGTAATTCGCTTTTTTATTTGCATCCTTCGTTGCTTTTTTAAAAATTTGCAGCGGCGTTTCTTTTTATTTGCAGCAGGGTTTCTTTCTATTAGCAGTGTTTCTTTGATTGTGATTACCGGTAATCACGTTATCTACTACCCTTTGACATGAAATTTGTGTTGCCCCCCCCTTGCTTCCCTGTGATGGCTTGATTATGCCTCTATTCCAGATTAGACATCTCGATCCTGGTGTGCCTGTGTCACCCTCAAGAAATCGGTAGTTCCTGTTTGAGTGCTGGTGCAACTAAGGTAGTTAATGTTTCAATCACAAACATTCCTCTGTGTGTGTGGGGTGTTTTATTTCATTATAATGAAAAAAAAACAAAAAAAACCTGATATATATATATATATATATATATATATATATATATATATATATATATATATATATATATATATATATAGGAGTGAGGAGACCAATATGGGTATGTGGCAGTATACATGTAAAGTCTGTCAACATTTGATCGAAAGCATTGTATATGACAATGAATAACCCCCAACTTCTGAGCTATAACCGTCCCCAATAGTATTGTTACCCTGTGATGCCCACTCCTAGGTGTGTCAGGTGGGGCCCAGCAGATTTGCCAGAGGGGGAGACCGAGGCAACGTTGGAGAATATGAAGAGGGATCTGCTGAACATCTACTCAGGCATGCCATCTACTGTCTTTTTGGGTACTTTTGTTTGAACTTTAGTAATTGGTCAAGATCTGAACACTGTGTGTGTTGGGCGGCTACAAGACCAAATTGTTACTTGGGTACTAACAATACATTTGTATGTCTGTATACACGGAGGAAGGAGTGAAAGGGGCAGAGAGAGCAGAACCAATGATGGAAAAGACATACGTCATCCAGCGGAAATACCTTAACAAAGTGCCTGCTCCAGCGATGTCTGAGATCAAACAGGAGTGGCCATTTCTCTTCTCTCAGAAATGCCTATTCTCACACTTTGGCCTCCTGACGGACGTCAATGTCCTTCATAAGCTACAGGAGGCAATTAGTCGACGAGGACAGACCATCCTGGATTACTGTGCAACACTGGACAACCCCAAGATTCGTGATGTTCTGGCCTGCTATGATCCAGACTCTGACAAGGCTGCCTGCATCCTGCTGCTCCTAATGTTGTACTTCAAAGAATCGAAAGAGAGTTTGATTCTTGAAGTTGATGTAAGATTTTTTATTCAAATATTTAAAATGCAAAATGAGTGATTGCATTATCAACATTTACCTTGTATGATTTACTACCTCTGACCAATGAACAATATTTATCCTTTATCCTAAATCCATGCTATTGTGTGTTACTATGTTACAGCCATGTGCCACTGCTGTGGACGTCAATACAGCAGAACTCCCCAGCACCCCCTGCTTGATCATTCAAGGTAATGTTACTTTGATCTAGTATCGAATTTTTTTTTTATTCATTATTTTGTTTTCATTCTAGAAATCTACATGACCACAATAAATAATAATTATAATTATGGAAAATGGAAACTATTGTATGGAAAAATATTCAAGTTTCCAAGACTATTACCACTGTTCTATTTTCTAAAACATAAAATTATGAATATCTAAAAAAAGAAATGGATCAATCTGTTTTTAAGGACCTTAGCAGCGCACCTAAAATGTTTGTGTGAGAGCACACAGTAGGCTATGCGTCATAGACTGTATAAAACAGCAACGCGCTCATATGATAGATCCATGGCTACGTGTCCCAGAAAACATTTGGGCAGATTGACAAGTTGAATGCCCAGCCCTCTATTCTTATCATCCTCCAACCCATTGGCCCGCCCAGGTGTCATCAAGTTTCACTGCTGCTTCCACAGACGGGTGATGTCCACACTGTGAGCGAGCTATTCAAAATTCCTGTTTATGATCGTTGACAGAACTCGTTATGGGTAAATATAAATTCCCTGAGGACTGACTCATAAACCCCAAATATAAAGACTGGTTGGATAAGGATCAAATGGATAAAGAAAGCTAAATGCTGACTTTGTGTGAAATCGTTTGACATCTCCAACATGGGGGAGGCGGCGGTTGTGATTTGAATTTGTCTGGGTTTGGTCTTTATTTATTTATATGAGCTACATTACTTAGCTATAATCTTCTGTAAATTATTTGGTGACATAATGGCATATATATTCAGAATAATGAAAACAAACGATAAATTCCATAATTTATTTACATGCTACACATCTATTTACTCAAATGTCACAAATTATTAGATTTTTTTTTTTTTTTTTTACTGAGAAGTCTGGAAATTAGGGTCTGGAAAAAGTATGGAATTTTGACATTTCAAATGTGTAGGAACCCTGTGTATCTGAAGCAGATCGCAAAGTGCTCATAACACATAATGTTGTATCTGTTCATTTCAGGTGACATGATGAAGCCCTCTGGATGGCTTGTATCCATCGAGGGACATGTTGTGATGGGTCCACACCCTTTCTTTTTACATGGTGTAGCTGCTTTCTTCAGCAGCTATTATGTCTTCAACATTGAGTATCCTGCCGCTGGATCGTCAACGCTGGAGTTCATTCAAAGGTATTTTATAAAGATCACATTTAATCTTGTAATTCACATTATAGTACAGGCTTCCAACTCAATGATTGTCTTGAGGTTTAAATTGCTGACAAACGAGGTGCCTGAGGCTTGCCTGGTGAGACTATCCTGATCTTGCGAACTCATATTCAATTTCGCTCTGCAGATCAGTCTGGGTATCTACACATGTTATGCTGACAAATACCTGCTGGTCCAATCACAGCTGTTTATAGTTTTGGGGCAGGCTATGTGATTTCGAAACGTCTATTGCAAAATGCGAATGTATTGAATGAAGTAGAGGAAATTTTCTTTAAAAGCAGAACAAAATGCTCTCAGACCCTTAATAGAAAAGGATGTGTGTCATACTTTCAACAGGGTTTGGTTTAATTTACCAACTGGCCAATTGCATGAAGATGCATTTCAGTGGTGGTGCACGTTGATATGGCCTCTCATCAACCACTTTGCTTCAGGCAAACCTAACCTGAGGCACCTTGGCTAAAAATGGCTAAAAGAAATATGGTGACAGGAAGATCTAACAAGTTTGGATTATAAATCTATCAGGGTTTGATGTGGGAAAAAGCACAGGTGAACACCTTGATAAATGCTGCACGCAATACATACTGTAAGTCTATTTAAAACTGAAACTATCTTTGCTTATTAACAGGTGCTTCCTGGGGATCAACCCTGAAAGAGGCTCAAAGGCCAAGAAGCGGAACACAATGAACCCTCATGTGAGCACTCTTTTCAGGAAACTAATTGACTTTGAGTGGACATCATAGTTTTTTGCAGCAGTAGTTATCAGGCTCAGTTTTGAGTAGCCTGGTTCTTAGCTCGGTAGTTGTTTGCACAATTTCTCTGCATTTTCTGCATTTTAAGATGGTTTTTATGATTAGAAAGTTAAGAAGTTCTTGAAGGTCTTTAAGTTCTTGGCATTTGCTGTACATATTGTACTGTACTGCTATACAGTATTTATTTGTTATTAAATATTCTATTGGACTAACATTGACTTCACCTCAGAGTTGTTTGTAGGGGGGTTGGGGGGTTAATTGTACAATTATTGTAAATTCACAGTAAATGGAAGCTTCATCTGCATTACTTTTACAGTAAATTACTGGACAATTTTAGCATGACTTCCACAGTATACATTGTAAAAGTACAGGGCCTTGTTGTAATGATGTACAGCAAAAGTGTAATATCACAGTAATTGCTTTGTCATTGAAGCTGTAAAATTACAGTATACAGTTGTGCTTTTACAACAATGTATTGTAATATCACAGATATAAAATTACAGTAAATTGCTGTTAGTATATTTCACAGTATATTGCTGTAATCCTTACTGTGAAAGTCATGCAAAACTTATCCAATTATGTATTGTAAATTCACGACGAAAAATTTTACAGTGTAATCACTCCACGCTCAACTACAACTAGCTACTACAACTCAGGTACCCACACAGAGATGCATTCTTATAGAGGCATACAGGTACTTTAAGTGTGTAGTATCTTGCATCACCTCATCTTTAAATTATTTGACTAATGGACATACAGATTGACAGACAAAATTACCAACAAGATTCATCCTTAACACTAGCAGGGTGAAGAAAGACTACTGAGATATTTCTTGAATAATATCTTGATCTTTGTTTTAAAAAAAAAAAAAAAAAAAAAAAAAAAAAGAGGGGAGGGGAGGGGGGGGGGTGGGGGGGGGGGGGGGTGTCCGTGGCGCAGCAAGTTAAGTGTGCAGTTTTGGACCAGAGATCGGAGGGTCGCCAGTTCGATTCCTCGAGCAAGCACAATGGATATGGCTGGTGGTGAAGGAGCCCCCCCCCGGCTCTGCGACCACGGCCCCTGATCTAAAATGCAGTGAGCAATTTCCCCAGCTTGAGGGATTAATAAAGTATAAACTTAAACTTGATATGAGAGGTAAATTTGAAAAAAATCTGAATCGATAGGAAATGATGACCTGAGGTTGGTACTTGAGGAAGGGTCAAGGGGTATCATGAATGAATCATGAATGCTCATGGCATGTCATGGCAATCTGGACAAAACATTGGATATTGTCATCAAAGTGAAAAAGAAAAGAAAAAAAAAAATTAAAAATTGATGCTTTTTATGTTTCAAGGAAACATTCAACCAGACTGAAAGCCTCTCTTCCAGCCCCCATTCTCTGCACAGTCTTGAAACATCTGCCTGGCATCACAGCACTACAGCAAAACACGAGCCATACATCAATTTTACAACACACTATAAATCGTACCACCCCTCCACAGTAACATTCATTAAATCACCAAACGCTATTGGCCATGAACTCGTGGCAGCTTAACGGAGCACCCCCCCCCCCCCCCCCCCCCCCCCCCCCATCACGTACACACACATTTGTCTTTCAGAGGGAAACACAAATATTTGTGGGTCATAAAACAGGTCGCATTTGTTGTGGCAGGTTAATGGGACAACCACTGCAGGTTAATGTGAAGCGTTTTAGACAGATGCACAGTGTGATGCTACTCTGCTATTTGAATTTTGGCACAGATCTGTGACTACAAAAACATTAGTTAAAAAAAAATGCACCACACTAGACAAATGATTTTTATTATTATAAATGTTGAGGAAAGAAAGGTGAAATTGAGAGTGATTAAAATTTGTCCTGAAGCTGTGTGTGTGCTACATCTTACATTTGGGTACCACATTGGGATTATATGTCTTTGGTTTAGCACCACAAACAAATTTATTGTGAGGGTGCATCCTTTCAAATATCTAAATTTGGTCAATAACAGGGTTGGAAGCCTTATGCTCAACATGAGTCTGTGATGTACGGTATGAGGGATGGAGTGATTTTCCCCATCCAAAACTACTGAATGGTAAAAGGCCCTGTTTACCTTAATGATGTGTTGGGAGTGTGTCAGTGCAGTTTGCTGGTCCTTGCAAATCACAGTAACAGCCTGTCTCCTGCAGCTCATGTAGCCCGCACACTGTGTCTGATTCTCTTTTTGCAATCCCTCCCTGCAATGTTTAAATCAGATACACTGAAAACAGCACTGGGAATAGTCCTTTTAGCAAAGTCAGAGTTACAGTGGACAATAACAGTGATGTATGCTGACACGGCTAACCTCTGTGACAAATACAGTGCATTTCCTGTGGATGCTTCACAGTAGAGGTCTCAATGTGATTCACCAATGCCATATTTTAATCTGAAATAAGTGCAGTGGAATTATTAAGAAATTAAAGGAATCCAATTGTCATGATAATTAGAATCGTATCAGCAGCTGAATACTAAATTGAATCTGTGTTTCAAAGTGAAACATAAA
Organism: Toxotes jaculatrix; assembly: GCF_017976425.1. NCBI lineage: Eukaryota > Metazoa > Chordata > Actinopteri > Toxotidae > Toxotes > Toxotes jaculatrix. Next base: position 29,451,935 of record NC_054397.1, on the reverse strand, counting down.
TTCAAAAATATTTTCAGAGCCAAATATTTCAGTGCAATAATTTCTCAATGTCAAGAGTATGTATTTAGTAGTTAGTAGATTCCTCTGGATTCATCCTGTGGAGGCCATATTTATCAATATGAGAATTCACATGTTTAAACAGTTTTCATCAGTAATACAAAGCTAATCTATAGAGGCGGGAAACTTGTTCTGTCACAGTGACTCTACTGTTCTCAGAGCTGGATGTATGTCTCCTATACATCAGATTTAAAAGTAACAAGGGCTGATCCCTAATGGCTCTCGGGGTGTGTCTTCAAAGTGTGTTTCTCCAAGCTCTCCCTGATTTTCTACCCGGCTTTCCAGAGGCCTAATCAAATGACTCTGGCCAAATGAGCCTTGGCATTTCACACCAGTTACACTGCTAACATCTACACCAAAGACGGCTGTGGATTAGTTTGTGTCAGGCAGGATCCTGCCAGTGGTGGGTCTTTAAATAGACCCCCTGCAGTTTGCAGACAACGCCAGCAAGGGTGCAGTGATTGTTCTGACCTCAGTTTGGCACCTCAAGCACATTTAAACACCTACAAAAGATGCCAGTGAACTTTTCTTTGGCTTCTGCTATATCTTTCGTTGTCTGTATCATTAAATGTGTTCATCAGAAATGTTTTTTTTTATGGAAGGAAAGATGTATGATCAAAAAGGTTTCATTTGGGTTCACACAAGTTTACTACGCGAGAATATGAAAGACTTTAGAACTTCAGGGGGATTTTGTCATTAAATTGTCTGCTTAGCTTTCAGTGAGCAGATGGTAGAAAAATTAGTTTACACTGAAATATGTACTTAGATAACAGAAAAATAAACAGTTGTGGCAAATTCAAATTAAACTAATTGTCATTTCAAATGATTGAAATTATTATTTTCTTTTTCAGTGTAAATTTTTCTTGAAGACATATTAACACTATTGGAAATGTCTGCCAGTAAATAGCTACTCCTCACTTCACCCCACAGTCAGAGGTAAAACCTCTTCCTGCTCCAAACTCACTAGACCTCAGTAAAACTCTGCTCATAAAGGTCATCACCATTATCCCTGACCCCTTCAGCCTCTGACTGCTGCAAACTTTACCATCCATATTTGTATTAAAAGCCTTAATAGCACCCTTGACTCAAAACTCACTGGATTATTGTTCATCTTCTATAACTACGTGGAGTATTTCCTAGTTATGTCAACATTCCCATTGTAACAGTTTGTTAGTTTGTTGTGTTAAGTTGCTTTTGGATGAATGTATCTGTATCTGGCCGTGGAAATGGATTTCCTCCCTGACATTTAAGCTCTGGGAAACATTTTGAAGATAGGAGGTTAATGCTGGATAGCGACGCTCTGGGGTTTCAGCAAATGCTGAAAATCCACAAGGGCTACTGTATTCTGATCACTGTTGGACAGTACTGTGTACACTGAACATACAAGATTTCACTGAGTTGTCTGTAAAGACATATTAATACTCAGTGGAGAATCTTTCTCTCTCCATCTTCTTTCTGTCTTTGTCTTCTCTGTGAAGGCAGCTACAGTATGGAGATGCTCAGTTCGTCATTTTCTCTAGGTAACTAATTATGTCTCACTTAATACCACACACACACACACACACACACACACACACACACACACGATGTAAGACATCTGTAATAATGAAATTTAGTTGTCATACTCTTCACACAAATTTCAGATCCATAAGAAAGCCAGCAGAGGAAACATGCTGCTAGTCAATAGATACACAGAGGCTCTTAATCAGAATTGATGGAGTCCTGTTTATTTTCCAATTAAAAAACATTTCTTACTGTTGACTGTATTGATGGTGGACCAGTAGACAGCAACACTGTTTGCATGTTAGTTGTGGCTCCCAGTGCCTAAGGCTTATGATATACTAGCTTTTCACAAATACATATGCAGAGAAAAGCAGCTGCGATGCACAAGGCACTGCAACACAGCTGTTTAAATACAGTTCTTGCGGTTTTTCCCTGCATATTTTGTGTGTGCATGGAGAATTAATACATCCACTAGGGGACAGATGAGTGCTGAAGGTATCACAACATGATGTTGAATTGGAATTACTATTTATGGTTAAGAAAAAATAAAGTAAAATGAAACGGCAGGTATTGTGCACATTATTTAATTTTTCAAACAAGGATAAAACCATTTTAGCATATGTCAGTAGAAACAACCTGAAACTTCTTTGTGGGGATTCATTGACATCTGAGTCTCTAACTGTAGAACAGCATAATGTACAGCCTACAAACAGTGATATAAGGTGTGTTTGTCCCCTTTTTCATCAAGCTCACACAACATCAGTTATGTATGGTTAGCAGTTTAAGACATCTGACCCTCAACAAGATTTGGGAGAACCCATTGTATGGTTAAGTTTACTTGAACTAGCAAGAAAGGCTAACTAGCTTCTTGCTTCCTAATTATAATTTTGAAGTAAATGGGGTTACTGCAAGGGTGCGCAGGTGCCGAGTCATGGGGTTAGGGTGAGTAGAACTGAATGTAAACATAACTGATAGATTTAATTTTCTTGTAATCGATTGCTAATTTACTTCTCACTTTACTAATCACTTTCTTCTAATCAATTTGTATAACTTCTGATAGCTTGTATTTATCCTCTGCAGCATTCAAAGGGCCTGGCAAGGTGAAGGTCAGGTCAACACAGACTTGTGACTCTTGTCATGTAGACACTCTCACAGTCCTCTGAAAAGAGGAAAAACATTCAGAGGATGCTCGTCTCTGTCTGACAGTTTCTCTGAAACTGACCAGGTGAGACAGAAAACAGCATTCAAACTAATTCCTCTACTTCCTTTTTCGGTTCTTTATGTGGTACACCACAAAATTGTGCAACTGCTTTTGTGTTATTTTAATTTAATTAACAGACAGTATTTTTTTCAAGGTCTAATATTATAACAACCAATGGTCCTGACAGACTCACACATCTACATAAAGAACAGTTACGACAGCACATGCATACGTGTATCGAGTAGCTCCCTTACATTTGGCTATATTTCTGATTTCTTTTTTTTTTTCACTTTTGTTTATTAAGCATCTATTAGCAATGATTATTGCTGACAGAAATACACTCATCAGTGTTAGAAAAGGAAGCAGAAGGATTGGATTTAGTGCAGCAGACCTTCAGATCATCTCTGCCTTGGGTATCCTCTGACCACCCGGTCAGAGCAGCAGGACCAAACGTTACCGTCAGCGGTCTAATATTAATCTTGAATAATATGGTGTTAGGCACACTGTTTTCTCACATTCTCACATGTATTCTGAAGAGGGACATTGTATGTGAGCATAGACTGTATAAGACATGGACATAGCACCCGTGATGTCACCCATTGGTTTCGGGGAGTCGGTTTTGTGACCAAACCATTGGTACTTGAGCTGCGCCATCTTGGATTTTAGTGGGAATGTACTTTCCATGTTTGGCAGAGAGGCGGTTACTCTACGGGTCAGGCGGGGTCAGCCGGCTGAGAACCCGCCCACTTAGCTCAGAGCAATATTTAATATTTACCGGCTTTCTCCGCTGCCTCCATCCACTATCCACTTACAGTTACAGCAGCACACAAACAACAGCAGCCGCTTACTGACGGAGCTGCTCTGTCCATGCAACGTCAGACTTTTTAAACAGAAAAATGAGACGAAATAAAATTGTAGCCTAGTATTCCCGCAATAAACGGACTCCGAGAGCACGGAACACACCGCAACAGAGCTTTCCTAACTGTTCCGGTCCTCTATCTGTATCAGTAGTGACCATAAATCAGCAATTAAGTCATAAGCCAGCGTCAAAATATGCTAATACAAGCTAATTTGTGCAAACATCCAGGTAAAATAGTGAGAAATTTACTTACCGAAAAAACTGCAACACAGACTCCTTCGACGGTCGGTTTGTACAGTCTAGACTACAACAAGCCATACTGTCACAAAAACCTATCCAAACATTGGCAAACAAACATGGACACTGCAGCCCCTGTCAACCGTTGGAAGTAGCCGGAGGCCTCTGGATGTAGCCGCCTAGCCCAGCCGATGCTTTAGCAAAGAGCTAACTGCCAGTGCCTGTCTATGGAGCTGTCACTCAACATAACCACGCCCTAATTTATGTAAGAATTAAACTATCAATAGAGACCAAAACCAAAAAATGTACCAGGCTGTAAATATGTTTTCTTAGGCTGTAAAGTTGGCTATTTTAACATGGGGTTCAATGGAGAATCGCTGACTTATGGAGCCAGCCCCCAGCGGCAGCCAAGAAACTGCAGCTTTTTGAACGCGGAAGTGATCTTGGCTGCTGAAACGTACAACTCCCCCCTTGTATGTGAGCAGCAGCCAGGTGGAACTTTTGGCAGGGGAACTGTTGCGCCCAGGTTCGTCCACACCCCAGAAGAAACCTGGACGACGCATAGATATCTCCGTCTCATTCTTGCTGCTCACCTTTCTTCTATATTTTACAGAATTCTATATTGTTACTGTGGGACATTTGCACAACTATATCTGTCATTTGTCTTCTGAACAACTGAATGCAACACTATGAATGCCTTTCCAGGAGAAACTGTCCAAAATTGCATGCAGTTATCAGTGTACAGACAGGAAAGGAAATGGTAGAGCTCCTGCAGAAATTAATAGACAGAACCATTAGATTCAGTATTAGAATGACTTGTTAATTGGGACATTTCTTCCATGTAGAGCCAAACTAAGTCTGCTTGTTTCCTCTGCTCATCATGTAGAACTGTCGACACGAGCGAACCTGAAGCATGTTCTTGTTTTACTTTAGTCTGATAAGTAGATTGGAGACATGAAGTGTATCCTTGTGGAGAGCAGATAGTTATGCTGACAGTAAGCTCTGTAAAGCATGTTCTTTTGCACTCTCTCCTCTCTTACACATATTTCTGGATGATGCTAAGCTTTTTAAAGCTGGAAGAACACTTGTATCTTAGGGTTGCTCCCATGAAGTTTTCTGCCAGTATTCGGGGGGCCAGGGGCCACTTCACTTTTGAGATGAATGTGAACATGATTTCGAAACTTTACAGAACCTCTAGTTTGATTTTATTAAAGCGAGTGAAATAGTCTGCCAGGAGGGTGAAAAAATGCCACTTTAAGTCAAATTGTCTGAAAACAAGGTGGAATAAGGCAGAGCTGTGATGTCTCTTCAGTCGAGAAATTGTCACAGAAATATGTGAAGCCGCACTGCAAATGAAAATATCTGACCTCTGTGACATATTTTTCCATTTGTTTTGTAGAAGAAGATTCCATTATCCAGTATAAGATAACATCATTTGAAGATCGGCTGTCCAAAGTGTGAAATGCATGTGTCTCAGTCAATTTAGCTGCATAGCTAAAGAACTAGAATTTAACCCTAAAATTTTTTTTTTAATTATTATTAAGTGGTTGTTAAAGTCAGGTACCTTTTCCAGGAGGTCATCATATTTTCCTATTTCAGTCCACCAAAAATTATTTCAATTGATAGTTTTCAAGTTATGCAATGTGTCTTTTGGGGCCCATATTACATTGCTCTTAGGATAATCCAATCACAGTCCTTAATTTGTCTCTCTGCATTTCTGGGGAAAATCGTACCAGGACAAAAAAAAACAAAATAAATATTAGGATTACATCTTATAATAAGTGTTAACAAATAAGTAATGGTTAGCAGCTTCTGTAATGTCATGTTAATTAAATGGGAAAAAAAGAAACAAAAAACAACCAATGGTCCTGACAGACACACATCTACATAAGGGCAAAAGAACAGTTACGACAGCACATGCATATGTGCATCGAGTAGCTCCCTCACATTTGGCTATATTTCTGATTTCATTTTTTTTTTTCACTTTTGTTTATTAAACACCTATTAGTAACGGTTATTGCTGACAGAAATACACTCATCAGTGTTAGAAAAGGAAGCAGAAGGATTGGATTTAGTGCAGCAGACCTTCAGATCATCTCTGCCTTGTGTATCCTCTGACCACCCGGTCAGAGCAGCAGGACCAAACGTTATCATCAGCGGTGCAACCAAACCAGAAAGAGAGGAAGAGGGAGCCAGTATTAGAGTTAAGCTAAGTCAGCTTGGACTTAAGGTTATTCCTCTACTCAGCCTACTGGCTAATGTCTGGTTGCAGGAAAATAAAATGAATGAAATGAGACTCAGCGAAAGACTGTTGAGCCCACATCTTTACAGAGACCTGGCTCGATCACAACATCCCAAATGAAGCAGTTGCACTCCATGGGTGGACCCTGTCCCGCACCGTCAGGACACAAGAGTCCGGTAGGACGAGGGGAGCTCAAGCAGTCAAAGTTGGAGGGAGTTTTTAATGTCAAGAGGTCGAAAATTTTCTCTGCCCAGAGAATTCACCAGTGTGTTTGTTACTGCTGTTTTGATTCCACCAGATGCAAATTCCAAAAATTCTCTATAGGAAAGAGGTCATCAGCAGTCACATGACAAAACAACCGCATGGTATTTTTTATTGTAGCTGGAGATTTTAATCAAACAGACCTCAGAACTGTTAAATTCCACCAGCATGTCCACATCCCCAAATACCCTGGACAATGTATGCGCAAACATTTCCTGGCAGCTACACAGCTGTCCCCCGTCCTCATTTGGTCTATCAGACCATATTTCCCTGCTTCTCCTGCCGACTTATTCCCAGCTGATATGAAAGGTCACACCATCAGTAAAAACTGTTAAAGTGTGGACAGATTAGGTTACAGCAGCTCTACAGGACTGTGTTGAGTGTGCAGACTGGTACATATCCTGAGATGCTGCAATCTTGGGGGGGCACATCAGTCTTGAGGAAACCAGTGACAGCAGCAGATGTGCTGATGATGTGATCACAAATAAAATCATTCCCCAACCACAAAGCCTGGGTGAACGGAGAGGCCAAAAGAACGCAACACCACCAATGTAAGACTGAAAGAGTGCATCAAGGAGACAAAGCAAAGACATCAGCACAGACTGGAGAGACATCTCAACAATAGCAACGACACCAAGGATATGTGGCAGGCGATCCAGAACATCACACACTCCAAAAACGGGCGCACCACCACCATGCGTGAGGCCTCGTTGCCAGATGAGCTTAATACGAATTATGCTCACTTTGAGCTCTCAATATAAGAGTCAGCTGTAAAGTCTCCTCCGCCTCCAGAGGACCTGCCACTGTCAGTATCCACAGCAGATGTGAGAAGAATCCTGCTGAGGGATGCTGAAAAAGTCTGAAGTGTCTAGTCTGAATGACTACCACCCTGTGGCACTCACCCCCTTCTGATGAAGTGCTTAGGTGAGGATAAGGTGGTTCTCCAGTACTTCAAAGACATCATCCCATCCAGAATGGACCCTCACCAGTTTGAAAACCAACAGATCCAAAGAAGAGGCCATCTCCACTGTCCTCCAATAAGTCTTCATCCACCATGAACATAACACCCTACATCAGAATGCTGTTTGATTTCGTCTAAGCATTCAGACACACACACAGACACACACACACCTATGTAATTTTGTTATAAAATCGTCTGTTGCATAATGATAATTTAACTGAAACCTGTTTCTTGAATCTTAAGAAGAGAGCATGATTTTCTGTAAGGGATACGCCTGAGCATCAAACAAGTTCATCTCACCAGATGAAAAACTGGCCTCCTTCTTAAGGGTGTGGTAATCAGGGTGGTGGATGGAAGTATGGAAGTGTATGATCAGAACAGCATATCTGATTAGAAGTGTAGAACATCTGACCTAACAATACCTTAAGCATAGTTTATTTGACATAACCATAATCCAACTGCCTAATCATAAACCTAATCATAACTGTACCATACCAATGTCTGCAGATATTGTAAAGAGTTTGGCATCAGATTTTGATTTGGGTTAGTATTTGGGCCATGACTGATGATGTTTCACAAGTTCAAGACAAGAGTGGAGAGGGAATAACGGTGTAGTGTGATCAGAAATGATCTATTAGGCCTTGTATGATTGGTTTGTCTATCAATAACATAAAAATGTTTGGGAATATCTTTCTCACCATGAGTGTAGGATTCTACATATTAATACAGGGTAAAAAGTGATTAATATTTCATAAGACAATGGGATATAAAATTCTAGTCATATTTGGCATTAGGCGTAGAAACAGCTGGAAGCCATGGATACATCTTCTATGAGTGTGTGTAGCATATAGAAGTCCACAGATGTCAGCTGAGAATGGTGTGATTAGCACAACAAAGATTTCCCATCCTACTCATCTCATCACTCACGTGCACACACACACACACAAGTAACCTCTATATTCTCATTGAGACTACAGCTCAGCATGATGTCTACCAGACAGGTGAGGAGGTGAGAAGAGGGAGGCTAAAAAGCTGTATTTCTACACTAACGTGTGTGTGTGTGTCAGATTTGACATTTTTCGCTATTCATCAATGAAAATGTTGCCAGTAAAAACCTGTAGATGTTGATGTGAGTACATGTTGCATATTCAGCTCATACGCACACGTGTGTGGTTGTAAACCAGCAAGGCTAAACAGAAGGTATTGCTGACAGTGAAAAGCACACAAAAGCTCATCATTCAGTGAATTCTGCTCTAACATTGTTGCAGTGCAGTTGTTGAGCGACTGCCGGTCTGTACAGGATTCTGATGTAGGTTTATAAAGGACTGATGTCAAGTTTTAGATTGAAACTGATCCATGGAGTGTTTTATTGTTTGGCGGACACCAGGAGCAGGTTAATATTAACATAATATTAATACAATAAATATGTCAGCAGTCCTACCTAATCATCACTAGGAGCTGACAGTGGCCGATATCTCAGTGTAATCAAAGGGTGACATACAGACCAACAAAATGGCTTACTTGTATCATATACTGTACATTTATTGTATGACAAGGTCATCAGTGCATCAGATAAATGAACAGACACCCTGAACAAACTCCCATGAACAATCTAAAGTTACCAATTAACCTAATCTAATAAGTTGTAATAAGTTGACTTAAAGAGAGTAAAGAAACTGTTCGCCTCAAAATTTCCATGTAAAATAAATTATCGATTTTAAGCTGTTAAAGCTTAAAAGAACTATATTTAGGCAACTAATGTCATGGCAGTAAACTTGAGCAGAGTTAACTTAAAACTTCCCATGTTTAAGCATAAAATATCAATAACATATAACAATATCCTTACAAGTCTAAGCATTCACATCACTGGGAAAATATCAGGAAACCAAGTGCCTTCACATTTCCAAGTACACTGAACTTAAAGTGTAATCTGTTGAAACAAAGAGAGAAAACAGTTCGAGGGGAAGCTGAAACAGCTTCCCCTCGAACGAGAAAAAGATGTAGAGTTCCATTGGAGATAGAATGGTAAAGGTCTCAGTGTGACCCATTCACATCATGAAGACATTAACTCACTGCATGAGAAGACTTTTGCTTTAGTCTATTTTTTGGGGATTTATGTCCAAGCGAGAGAAGCACTCTTTGAATAAAGACAAAGGAGTTCTTCAGTTGTTTATAAAGAATGAGCAAGCACATGGCATGTGGAAGATTTAAGGTCATCCATCACTGTTGTTTTTTCCAAAATGAATGCAGTACCTAAAGACTGTGTGCAATGAGTCAGAAGAGACCAGACTGTCCTCAGAAATTACTGTCAGGATTCCGTTGGAGGTGTGGGACATGTCCAGAGGGTCATCACAGTCCTAACAACAACAGCAGCATGAAATGAAATGAAGTGAAATGAAATGAAATGATAATGAAATGATAATGATCACATAAAGTGTAACACATGGTTAAACACCAATGTTCTGGTTGTACTATTTTCCCACCGGTGTTGCTTCTCTACTTAATACTGCTTACACTCGTATTAGCAAATTGTGTAACCTGAGGGTGTTACAGGTTTATCATATACCACCAGTCTCCAACACAATGAGCCTGGAGACAGGATAGCTCCTGTTGTCAACAGTCGGCAAGGCCCTTGTCTGTAGCCATCACTGCTGCAGCATTATATTCACACTCCAAAACAACTTATAAAAGTTGTCTTCATCAACATACACTTTTTAAACTCGCCTGGTTCTTTCATGTCCAAGCAGAGCAATGATCCTGACTTTTGGTTGGAACTGACCAGTTGCAGTTCTTTCAAGATCTGAAATGAGAAATGTTGTTTCTCACAGCTTCAGGGGCGAGAACCCAAGAAAGAAACAGTGCTGATATGTTGCATGTGTTTTTCGTTCCTCTCACAAAGTGCATGAAGGAGTTAGGGTTGAAAATCAGAAAAAAATGCTATTTTCACTTCAAATTAATGGCACTGACAGTGTGGAGAATAACACTGGTGGTGACCCTCGTACCAACTAAGACAGCAATACAAAATAAATGCAAGCCTTTTGTGTTTGCTACTACCAAAGGAGGCTGATGAGCAAACTACCAGTGTAGTACCTCCTGCAGCTTGCAGCTGCAAGTTAAATTCTATAAATCAAATACCCAATGTGTCTTCTCTCCTTCACCCCCTCCTCCAAATGTTCATACCACACACATCACCACCAGCAGTTCACACCAGGATTAACATTCTGATAAAATCTACCTGAGAAAGAGTGTGTAGCACATGTGCTTTACTTTAGTGCACGGGGTCTCCCTGTGACAGTAGAATAAAACAATTTAATTTAATTTAAAGCACAATAACAAATTAGGTAACCACAATATAATAAAATTAAGTAAATTAAACATGGGTTTAGTTAGAATTACTAAGGAAATCAGTAACAAATACTCAGAATTTTAGTGCTTAAACTGCTTATATAATTTATTTGAAATTACTCAAAAATATTAAGTACAGTCAACTTAAAAAATATGTCTAGATTTAGATGAATGTATTGCTTGCAACCACTGCAACCATAAATTACATAATGAATTTAAGTAAATTAAACATGGGTTTAGTTAGAATTACTAAGAAAATAGAAAAAAGTAACAAATACTCAGAATTTTTGTGCTGAAACTGCTTATATAATTTATTTGAAACTACTAGTACAGTCAACTTAAAAAATATGTCTAGATTTAGATGAATGTATTGCGTGCAACCACTTTCAATATTAAAATTGAGTAGATTCAATGAAACTTTTTTTCAGTGTGTGACAGTAGAACAAAACTATTTAATTTAATTTAAAGCACAATAACAAATTAGGTAACCACAATATAATAAAATTAAGTAAATTAAACATGGGTTTAGTTAGAATTACTAAGGAAATCAGAGTAACAAATACTCAGAATTTTAGTGCTTAAACTGCTTATATAATTTATTTGAAATTACTCAAAAATATTAAGTACAGTCAACTTAAAAAATATGTCTAGATTTAGATGAATGTATTGCTTGCAACCACTGCAACCATAAATTACATAATGAATTTAAGTAAATTAAACATGGGTTTAGTTAGAATTACTAAGAAAATAGAAAAAAGTAACAAATACTCAGAATTTTTGTGCTGAAACTGCTTATGTAATTTATTTGAAACTACTAGTACAGTCAACTTAAAAAATATGTCTAGATTTAGATGAATGTATTGCGTGCAACCACTTTCAATATTAAAATTGAGTAGATTCAATGAAACATTTTTTTCAGTGTGTGACAGTAGAACAAAACTATTTAATTTAATTTAAAGCACAATAACAAATTAGATAACCACAATAAAATAAAATTAAGTAAATTAAACATGGGTTTAGTTAGAATTACTAAGGAAATAGAAAAAAGTAACAAATACTCAGAATTTTTGTGCTGAAACTGCTTATATAATTTATTTGAAATTACTAGTACGGTCAACTTAAAAAATATGTCTAGATTTAGATGAATATATTGCATGCAACCACTTTCAATATTAAAATTAAGTAAATTCAATGAAACATTTTTTTTCAGTGTGTCACACCTGTACCACTTTGGCAGTCTACTCATCAGCCTCCTGTGGCAGTATAGCGAGCACATTGCCCGGCAGCATCAGCGACAAAGAAGTCCTGATGCTGTTACAAGGGAACGTTCACAACATTGCTGTGTTTAACCACATTTTACACTTTATTTGGTCGTAGAAGATAATAGTAGTACCCCTATACTTTAAAGCATAGAAGTGAAGGTGTACAAATATCTTTTGGTCTAGTAAATTTGTTTTACTTTTTTTTTTCATGAAAGCATTTGGGTTTCACATGGGGTGACCCTAGGGAACTATAACTGTACGCTTTGGAAAGACAGCAGGTACCACTAAAAGGGTCCAGATCAGTGCTTCAGATAAGGAAGTACAGCAGCACTGATTCAGGCTGAGAGGAAGAGACGTAACCAACAGTAAAAAAAAAAAAAAAAGAAAAAAAAAAAGATAAAAATCCCAGGTGAAGTTCTTTGAAGAATTCTGATTTCACATTTTTGCTTGACAAGCGACAGAAAATCTAAAGGAAAAGTAGGACCAATTAATATTTAAGATATAGACATGTTGGACCTATATTGAACAATAGCAAAACACTAGGTCACACTGAGCAGAAAAGCAGAATTGCCCTGGTCTCCAGACTGCACATAGGTTACTGCAATGTCTGTATCCAGTTAGCTCTAGTGCCTTCCAGGTGATGTAAGGTGCTTTACGAAGAATAGTAGGTAACCCTACCAGGCACCAGTTTGAACCAATCAGATACAGCAGTGGTTAGCGGTATGTATTCAATCTTTGGAGGCCAGTGCAACGCTGGTTTTCTGCAACTGGGACTGGAATTTTGTTACGGTAAGGCAGTTTCTCCCTCATTTCTTGCGTTTCTAATGTTTCCCCCCTCCTTTCAGTTTCTCGTTTGTCCCCAGTTTGTCTCTCTGTCGTTTGTGTGTCTCTCTCGGCCTGGGCATGGTGACCTACTTTTCTCCTTCCGCCAGTTGACCTGCACACCTGCAATCAATCGCTTTATCAATGCCACCTGAAGCCAGCTGCATATATACCCTGCTTCATCACTCCACTTCTTGCTAGGTTATTCTGCATGTTCCTGTGGTAACATGTTTGGTCCCCTCCCTTTTCTCGTACTGTTTCTCTTCCTATGCTTCCATGTCTAACTGTGCTTCATTGCAGCATCATTGAATTCTTCAAGGGTGGGTTTGACAGGAAGGTGACCAATGGCAGTAAAGTAAAATCAGAATCCTCATACTGAACTTGTACTGCAGACCCAGCTTCTCCTTAAGCCATTCAAGTGTCTGTGGTTTCCCAGTACAGTTAACTGTATTGTGGTCTCCACTGTTTGTTGTGACTCTACAAAGGATAAAAATTGAGTTCAGTTACTTCATAAGACTTGCCATCCAAATCTTCAACATCCAATCAGTTATTAGTGTCTAAGAGTAACAAGTTTTCTGTCCCTAATTCTGTAGGCTGCCACAGGAAACGGATCATTCAGATCAAAGAGCATACTGACACATGACTGCGTAGCTCATGAGAATGTAGATGCTCACTATACCATAATGTCAGATGTTTGCATGCAAACAGAACATCACTCTTAATGACAATGGTTTTGTGAATTTGGCAGACATGAACAAGCACCAAGAGACTCAGTCATATCGGGACTGTATTTGATCCTTTCAGTGCTCACAGATGATGTGACATGGACAGTGTTCTGAGCAGCATACCTTTGTTTCAGTAGCAAACCAAAGAAACTGTCACCTTGTCTATTTTGATGGATGACTTGAGAAATGAGGGGTTCACATGATATGGCATCATTCTTTGATGCCAGACAGTCAGACTTTGTGGGATGTTATTTGTGTTGCGAATGACTTGACTGAAGAATTTATGCTCCCTTCAAAGCACATTGTCCACATATGCCTGAGCAGCACATACATACTGGTGGTGCTTGGGGCACAATGCGAAATGAGGAAATACTGTAAACCTCTGGGCTCTGAGATACTGATATTGAGAAAATCAAAATAATCTGTTACTCTAAATGACACAGCCAGTTCTAGGATGTCTTTCAAAAGCTTTAAAATTTCCTATTTTTGATGATTCTCTGGGACATCAAATCCAACCAATGAGTGAGAGAAGCCTTGTGAGTGGCCAGTTTTTTTGGCTGTTATTGTAAATGGTATCTCTAATGGCAAATGTGGCTGGGATGGTGGCTGATCAGTTCTGTGTGTGAATTTGTAAAGAAAATTTCTGCCCAATTTCTGCATTCATTACTGCACAAGGACATCTCAATGGGGATCATAACCTTTTTATGCTGCATGCCACTACTTTTAGCCCTGCAAAGTCAACAGGGGTGCTGCACAATGAAACTCACCTGGGAACCATCGAAAGTATGAGCACCTAGGTTATCGGCTGACACACAGAGAACAGTTCTTTTACACACTTGCCTAACTACTCAACATAAACACTGTGTTTTTCAAGAGTTGCCAGGTCTTGAACAAGTGGGTGAAGAACATCCGCACAGCCATTGTTTGACTGCACTTGCTCTGCATACAATTGCTAGTTCAACAGAGTGAAGAGGGAACCAATGTTTTGAAGGAACATTGGCCAGAATCCAATAAATGTTTCTTTTTTGAAGTGCCCAGAGGTTTTGCAGTCTCAAACTCATCAATGTAAAGGCCAAGCACAATCCCTGAGGTCTCAATCTGATTCCTACAATAGAGAGTGCCCTCTCCATAAGTGTTGAATCCACGGTGCCATCATAAGTGAGAATTTTATGTAGAACATTCAGGTCTGTTTTTGGTCACGGAGTTACTAAGGATGAAACCTGTGCACTATATAAGCGACCATTATAAAAATGCATAACTGTAAACTTCTCCACCATTTAAAAAAAAATTGCTTTGGTTACAGCAAGAACATTACATAAAATATGAGGTTATGTAACACACTGCATGTTACTTCTAAAATGGTAAACTGGTTTAACATTTTGAACTGATCAGGTTGCTTCTCCACAGTCCCACTCTAACCTTAACGTTGCTACACCTTCAAAGGTTGTAGGAGCATAGACACCAAAAAACGTGTTTGATTAATAACTGAGAACCAAACTGAATGCTTGAATAGTGAAAAATCAACACAATTGCTTTTGCAACTCTTAATACACATGCTGTTTGTGGAAACTCAACTCACTGTTCTTGAATTTACACTTATCCTAACAGTTTTGCAAGAGCTAGTTAGTTTTAGCTTTCACAGGCTAGCATATAGAACAAGCTGAAAACACAACTTCTGTCAAATTACCACCTTATAAATTTGTTATGGAAAAGAAATATTTATGTATTCATACAGTAGACATGAAGCAACATTTGTTTTCATCTGCAGTCTTGTCTGTGTCCACCTGATAAATTCAAGTCCAATATTGACTCTTGTTCTGCTTCTGTTTTGGTCTCCACAAACTCCTGAGAAAAATACCTCACTCTTTCAGCATAGAGTTTCTCCATCAGAGCTGTTTTATTGAAACTAACGAAATTAAGTTGGCGCAGAGTTTGTGGGCTGGAAAACCAAAACAATGAGCTGAAGGAGAGTAAAAGTTCCACACTTTTTTAGAGTGATAATCCTCTCTAGTGGCTAAAGCAAAGCTGGTTCCAAAAACTATGAATGTGACTCAACACATTCCAAATGTTCAAGACTTTAGCTTTTGGTTTACTTAAACTCATAAACTACAGCTCTGATACCAGTTTCTGAGCAAATTAATTTCATGCAATGCTAAAGTCACGGTGTGGTTGTTGACACCTTGATGGATTACAGCCGATTATCATATGAATTACCAATACACAGAAATATTCAGTTTAGTCAGTTACATAGAGAGAATAATCTTCAGGTATTGGCTTTTAGTCCTCTCTTTTTCTTATTTCTTTGGTTTAGTAATTCGTCTCCCTCATTCACTCCTCTTACCCTGTTTCCCTTCTCCATCTTTGAGTACCTTACTGGCTCACCCATCATACATCCTCGCTGTTCTCTTACATGTTACATGCCTTGCTGACAAAAAAAAAAAAAAAAAGCCAAGAGGACATACAAGGACAAGTTGTCACAGCAACAAAATGAAATGAGAAATGAGCAAGGATGTTAAAGAAGAAGAATTCACAAAGAGAGAATGGTTACGCAAGGGGACAGCATGTGGGAAGAGAGCATGAGAGACGAAAAAGACAGAAAAGGACTTGCTGAAAAACTGGAGACAATAAGGGCAATTTAGATGTATTTTTGAATGTCAAGTCTCAATAACTGAGCAACGTATCTAATGCCTCATCAGAGAAGAGAGGAGGAAAGTGAAAAAGTGGACAGAAAATAGAGGCGGAGATGAGGAGACGTAAGGAGAAGTAAGACAAAATAAAATAATAATATGAGATGGCAAAAAGAAAGAATATATAAAGAAGAATAAAGATCATACTGAATCGGATCGATCCTCCTAGCAAGTAACCAAAACCTGGAGAACTCCTTCATTGTCCAAATCTATTAAAACACAGAAATGTGCCACACGGCTGCACTGGGTGACACGTTCCAACAACACACGCTATAATTCATTTGGACTCAGTTCCACCTACGCCGTCCTTCTGCCCCAAATACTCAGAGCAACAAATGTGGAGTAATCCACAGCTGAAAATTGTCACCAGTAGATGCACTGTTTCTTCCAATTTGAGTAATTTTCACTAAGAACTAAAGTGATCACCTGTGTTACAGTACAGAACAGTAGTCCGCTTTTTGTAAAAGTAGTTTGTATTGACTTGTAGATTTGTAGTATTGTGTTGTCAGCCTTTAATGTCAGCCTAGAACATATTCTTTAAAGACTGGGTCTTCCTTAAGACTCATATAATATTGTGAAGTAGTGTATTTCTTATTTCACTATAAGAGATGAAACAAAAACCACAGCAAATCAGGTTTGTATCTTCAAATGTCTTTTTAGTACTAAATTCCCTCTTCGTCTTTCCATAGACAGTTTTCTTGGCGAGGTGTCGCAGAGTCACATGTAGGTCTGTTGCTGGGACAATGTTAGCAGTAAGCATTCATGCGACTGACAGACAACCAACATACCCGCTTGATTTTTCCAGCTGAGCCTGCTCACGCCTCATATTGTCTTCTGCTGAGTGAACAATGAACAATCTTTGAGGCCTGTCACATTATGTGGTGAATGCCTGGTAAACTGTCGCAGAGACGTGTCATCAGCTTACATCATCTAACAGCATCACTTTCAGCAAAAACAAAAGCTTTGGCCATAGCACAAGAACTTGATTTTAATCTTCATCTATTTTAATTTCAGTCAAGTTGACCAGTGTGTTCTGTGTCAGCTCACGCAGAACTCCAGTTTGCTTGTTTGTAGAAGCTTTAGTTTGTGAGGATTTGGTCCTAAATTTCTGATGCAGTTTGAATTTTGACAGTCTTTGGTCTCCGAAGCTCAAAATCTATTTTCCGTATTACAGTGTGATAGCAGCGTAATCACTGGGTGGATTACAGTTCATATCCAGAGTGCCGTCTGTGGTACAGTTTAACCGACCACAGCACTGTGGTTAAGGTTTGAGAGAGATGGCAGTTTGGGTTAAATGTAATTAAACAGGTTGTAACTGAAAAGACGATTAACTTTTTCTGTATAAAACCAGAGAGCTGTGAGAGTCTGAATAAATATGTTGTGAGTGAACATTTTAATATTTTATTTTCAGTGTCAGTGTGTTTGCAACTTGCCAAATACGTAGATTAATAACCTATCTTCATAACCTTAATATAAAATAATCACCTGTCAAAACGTGCATCCTATAAAGTCCTTTTACAAAACTAAAAACAGAGGACGGGGGATGAGGAAGGTAATACAAAATGAGAAAAGGACGTAAACATAAAACACAAAGTAAGGAGGGAGAAAAGACGGTTGAAATGGGTGAAAGTAATCACAAACCAGAGGACGGACAAAGAACAGGACAGGAAAGGTGACCGGAAAGGACGCAAGATGAAAAGGAAACAGGCAAAGAAATGAGGAAGTGGTGAGAGAGGAGGAGACGAGAGGTGGACAGAAGAAAAGAAAAGAGAATTGTGGGAAAAGAATAAAATAAAGGCATGGAGGTGCAGAGCAAACGAAAGAGGAGCGATAGGGAGATGCCGTTAATTCGGAGTTCTGAGAGATTTTTTAGTTTGACACACTCAGCAGGAGGCCTTTGACTGCTGCTGCCTTTGAACTACAATACACACGAGCACGCACACACACACACACACACACACACACACACACACTCACGGTCGGCCAAGGATAATGTTTGCTTGGAGGTAAAACAACACAAAGATAAAGCCAGGGAGAACAGCACAAATGGAGAAAGCCACAGATCTTATTTGTGTATTAAATTCTATTGGTTGATCTTGTGTGTAAATGTCACATACCAACAAAGAAGGGACCTACTGGTTTCCACAAACAGAGATATCACTGCTTCAGTGATACATGGAGGTGTGTTTTCTCTACTATGAGCATTTGACGTGGAGCAAAGCTCCTGATGTGGGATGATGTGTAGAGATGCTCAATCTACAGACCTGTCTGAGATCACATGATCTGTTCCACACTGTCACAGTCTCACCTGCCCTGTCAGGCTTTCTTTTCACCCTCAGTATAACACGCAGAGGTCTACACATCTCAGGTGTTGTAGTGTTCCTTCAGCGTACCCTTTGAAATCATCTAAAAGTGGTCGTTAATTTAGTCTGTTGTTGGACAAACCATCACTAAGACACATAGAGCTTGGTAAGTTTAAAAAAAAAAAAAAGTATTTTCATGCTTGTGTGTTTCTGTGTGAGAGAGTGACAGAGAGTTTAATGTGGTGAATTTGTGGCTGGAAGGGATGAGTCGGCGATGCTGCAGATGTTACTCAGACTGCAGTCAAACTGTTGACAGTAAGGATGGTGTTCTTTGTCACTGTTGTTGCTGCTGTTTGGCAGTTTTCTGCATGGATTACTATCCTAATACATCCTCTAGTTTTTCCAGCGGTAAAACCTGTAGTAAAGGCCTACTGCGCTGGGTGTGCTGATCCTGATGTGGGTGGTGTATGAATCAGATTTGGCTGCTGCAGAGAGTCTGGGCACAGATGTGCAGGCTGAGAATCACTAAACATAATTTTAGACAGAAATCATATAACAAAAAGAAAAAAAAGGAATGATCGCTACAAAGGAATGAAAACAAAAAAAATAATACTAATATAATCCGGGGTAAGTTACAGGTAGTAAATATACAGAGCTGTAAAGTAATTTTATAAATGACATGCTCACTGTTATAAATAGTATAACACACTTTGAATTACTGTTATAGTAATATAGGGCTGAAATGATAAACTGTGAACTACACATGGTGTTCCTACTGTTGTATGATTCAGTAGGTATATTTTTGGCAATTCCTGTACTGTGTTTGTGAACGGTATTACTGATTATATTATCCAGTGAGTGGGGAAGAGGCCCCACAAACAAAACCCTGTCCCTCTTCCACCACTGGGCCTGTCCTGCATCTGTTTGTTACTATATTGGAATTGGAATATGAATGGCTGTATCTTACTTACACACTATGCAAAAACAATAAGGCAGGATGATGTGTGGAAAGAAAATAATAAATGAGGTATGGTTTAACAGTTTGCACAAAAGAGTCCATTATTTATGTAAAGGGATTTCTCAGTGTGCATTACTGTACAGAAACCGTAGTCATTTTCATCCATCCATTCAACCATTGTTTTAATACTCAGTGTACTTGTTATGTGTTGCAGAGGGGCTGGAGTCTATCCCAGCAGACACCGGCAGGAGTCCATTATACATTCATTACATTGTGGTACCAGAAAAGAAAACACACAATAATATCACCACAAATTTAAAGGCCAACGTCGGGAAAGTAACAGTAACAGGTTTTTTTTTTTTGGTTTTTTTTTTGTAATAACCCAAACATCAAAGTTTGTTCCAAAGAGATTTAAAGCCTGTGCAACATTTTATTAGGGGGTGAAGTCAAACCAAGCCACAGCTTAATGTGACCGACTGTTGCTCATAAGTAAGAGTGGAACAACTCTTACTTATGAGCAACAGTCATAGGGCTTTAAGTAAGAGTGGAACAGCTCTTTGGGCTAAAGATGAAAGACGCAGCTCGTTTTAGCAACTGCCAACTTCAATCTCTTTTTCTCCCTGTTGTTGACACTGGTTATCCTGACTGGTCTCTTGATATCCTGTTTCTTGGCCCTGAAAATGATTTTCTGTCATGAGGGTTTCATTTTTTTTTCTTTTACTCTGTTTTTTTTTCCTGCACCTCTTCCTGTCTGGGCCTTATTTTAATCACTCAAGCACAACGACAAGGGCACAGACTGTGTGGACGTAGGCACATCTGCTAATTTGGTTCATGTAGGTGCAGCAATGCAAAGTGCAAAAGGGCTGGGTGAAGGTGTGGTGAAGGTGAATGTAGATCAGAGGGTGTGGTGGTTAAGAAGTACACTGTCGGCCAGTCCCGTCACTGATGTCATCACTCTAACAGCTGTGCCAATCGCAGGGAAGCGTGACAACAAAAGCTCAACAAAGAAAGGTGCTTGTTTGGAAATCACGTCGTCTGGATGGTGCGAAGTGGCATGATGTGAATACACAGCACCACAAATTTACAACCAGAGGCGAATGGTTGTGATTCTCATTCACTTTGTTATGAAATAAATCATAAAAAAAAAAATGTTGATCAGCCAATATATAGTAGTAACATCACACCTTAAAATGTGACACAGCAGCTTTTGCACCATTGTGCACGTGCAGAATAAAATCTGAAATTTTGCTAAAAAATAAAAGCGCTTTTCACATAGACAGAATACCAGGTTGTGCTATGTGTGGTTATTTTATAGCAAACCTTGTGTCATTTGCACGTGATTAAATCAAGGTAAACACGGTGGAGGGTCGTGCGTAATGGCTCTGCACTCTGGCTCGATAAATCTGAGACTGCAGTATAAAGCAGCGGAGGGACAAAAGGTACTGTAAGGGGCAACGTGTACAGCAAGCATCTGCATCGCATTCCACTGCTATTCACTGTATTATGGCTTAGAATCCATGACTGTCTATGGATCTAGTCACAGCGTACTAAAAAAGGCAAAAATCTAAATAAAAAAAATAGTCCAGTTTTAGCAGAAGCAGAATGTTGTGGTGTACCTTGATGATATGAAATTCACTAAAGGAGGGGAAGAAAAATTGCATCAAACGAATGATGGATGTACAGGTGGTATTTACAAGATCCAACGTTCCAATATTTTCAGAAACTTTTTTCCTTTTGCAGTTTGATGGAAAAAGTTATTCTTTCCATTTTGAAGATATCATAAATAAGGTCGATCCAATTATCAGATGTAGGTTTGTCTGGTTTTAGCTTTCTAGTAACAGCTTTTCTGCCAACAGTGCTTAGAATCTGGAACAGATATCTGACCTTAACATTTTCTGAAGGCAAGGCCTTAAATTTGAATGGAGCGTCAACCTGGAAAACTTTCTGCAAAACTTTATGAACTTCCTGCCAGAAAGGGCTTAATATTAAGGAGGACATGGTTTGCCTCGGAGGACCAACACTGTCTCCAGCAACTGGAGAGTGTTGTATAAAGAGTCTTTTGAAAAGGAGTAATGAAGACTCTGATTAGGTTTTTTCCAACAAAAGTCAGAAACATTTTTAGTTTAGTTCATATAAATTCTCCCATTCTTCCTCTGGTATTTTACGATTTCCCTCCCTTCCCCGTTTTTGTTTCACATGCATTGCGTTGCATTGTGTTTGCCGTTCACCTGTAAATTTTTGAGATGGTTTCATGGTTTAATTTCAAGACTTTTCGTAGAATGGTATTCAAATCATTTTATTTATAACCATTTACATAATTATTCAATTTTATGTTGAACTTTGAGACATCTGTGAAAATCTTTCTTATTATAACCACACTGTATGTTCAGTTTTTGAAATCTCTTTTTAGACCTCTGATGTATAAAGGAACAGTATGCTGTTAAACTCATTCCCAAACCTTACAGGCACAATGTCAGGGTCGTACATCATCAACAACCTTATGAGTTTGTTTTAAACTGCTGGACTGTAACACTGTTCCATAACTTACATGACAAACCAATCCACGGATTTCCTAATCAGTTAAGATATCCAAAAAAACCTTATCCCCAATCACAGCTTGAACTAGAAATTTGTCCATTATTGCCTGTTCTATCTTCCATCCAGCAAAGTATTATGGATTAAACCAATAGCTCAAAGGTCTTAACTGTGCTGCAGTATACTAGCCTCTGAGACAACAGAGTGAAACCTTGCCTTTGTTTTCCACCAACTGCAGATCTAATTCTAGGTCCCCGCCCACGCCAAATAAGTTTATCACACTCCACTGAAATTAATGGTGAAATCCTCTAAAACTTTGTCCACTTTGAACTTCAGCTACTTCCACATACTTTCAGCTACAGACACCATTTAAACTTTAAACAGGAAACAAATTTTTCAGTTATTAAAATTATATTCAGCTTTAATATCTGGTACAGTTTTTGAATTATAGTAGTTTAAGTAGTTTTTGTTTTTTTGTTTGAGTTTATAATGGGTGTGTACTGCACAGAATGTTCAGCCTTAAAGTCGTAGAGTGATTTAACCCACTCTAAAAAATTTTGTCATTGTCAAACATTTTTGTCAGCAGGAACACAAAATGGCACAGATGTGAGCAGCAAAGTCTTGCAGTGCTCACAGTATAAAAACCTTAGTGATTAGTGAGTAGTTTTTGACTAAATAGCAGGATTTTGAGAGGTGACCTGAGCCAAATCTCTCTAAAGTCTGTCGCGCTGAGGGAAGCTGGTACCATCACCATGGAAACCTTAACTGCAGCTGGCTATACACAGCTGATGGACATTTAGTCATGAACAGTTTCTCTGTCTGTCTTCACACACAACCACACACACAACATACACAACTAAGACCAATTTATTTCCATTTGAACTGTTGGATGTACCAGTTTTACAGTTTTCAGCTTCCACAGTTTCAAAACAATGTGTTTCAGCTGATATCAGCTGTTTGCCTCACAAGGTTTGCATTTACATGTTACCAGTTTTTCCTGATTTTCGTTTGGCATACTCTTTCTGTACTACTTTCTGGTCTAGATTTATGCTTCCTCTGAGATACTAAAATTCCTTCTTCTGCCAAGCTAGTCTGAAAATTTCCTCTTTCGTTCTGTGACTCGACAGTTCAGCTACAATGGATCTCAGCAAAACATCTGCTTTGGTATAAGAGTGCGGTGCACTTGCTCAACTCATAGCTCAAAAGAAGCAAGGAGTTAGTTTGTGTTTTTTGTACAAATGGATGGTGGCAGAGAAAGTTCAAATAAAACACTGCAGCATGAAAATGAGTGAATAAAAATCACATGAAATGGACAAAACACAGGCAAATGAAGAAACTTTTTATACAGAGTGTGGTACACATACAAAAATACTGCAATGCTTGCACACAACACAAGTTTCAAGCAGGCACTAAAAAATGAGGAACCCACAAGTTATTAGACAGGCCGAAGAGTAACACTTGGTATTTAAGGAGCTGTTTTTCCGAAAGCAAACACACGAGTTTAAACAAAAGAGTGAAGGAAGAAAAACTGATTCAGAATCAGTTGACCAGATGTCATGTAATTGACAGACATGTCACCTACAAATTCTGGGTGGGCACAAAAACTGTTAAGGTCAAAATTTTACAGTTTTAAGGGAGTTTACAGTTTAAATTGAGATTCAAAACAGCATCTCTGAACCTGAAATAACATGACTGACTGTTTAATATGCAGCTCAACTTCTGATCAGCTGAGAAACACACAATGTGTACAACCATTGTTAAGTCCATTTATAAGTCGACTTTTAAGTGTGAACAAATTAACTCTACATCAAACAGGTTTGTAATTCTGTTTCATTTTGAACTTTGATCTATAATAAAGCACATGTAGAATGTGTTTGTGCATCTTTCCATCACAGCCCTCGTGGTCCCATGGTGGAGTAGCTGAGGTGAGGTAGAGTGTACACACCCTTTATTTTACCACAACAGGCCTGCAAGCATCTGAAGTCAAGGATTCATAGTTTAAAAGTTATTCATTGATAAATTTATCACTGTTATCTTTGTAAACCAATAATATCTAAATGTCAGAATGTTTAAAATAAGCATAATTAGGTCACTTTTCAAAATCATTATCAAATGGTTGATGCAAGCTTTTCTGTATTGTACAAATGGTGTGTTCCACAGTTTTGTCACCTGTAAATTGACTGATAATCTTTATTTGCTTCTGTTTATTTACAGGGTTTTTTTTTTTTCTTGTGTGTGTGTGTGAGACCTATGTGTAGCTGAGACGCAACTTGGTTTTAAGGTTAAGGTTAGAATCAGGTTTAGGTTAGGGTTAGGGTAATGGGCTAGGGAATGCATCATGACATCAACGAGTGTCCACACAAAGAAAGAAGTACGTGTGTGTGTGTGTGTGTGTGTGGGCACCCCTGGGGAGGCAGGGAATGGGCAGATCGAATGATCACACCAGAGGATGAACTGATAAAAAAAACTTGTGGCAGGAAGAAGGAGTATGATTGAAGGAAGGAGAGATTTTTTGAAATGTATTTGTGCCTTTGTAATGAAAGCACATTGATCTTTGTTCATCAATATTCTACAGATCAGCAGAGTACTGGGTGAAGCATAGGTAACACAGTGGGATACACAAACACATTTGTATAACTACACTTCTAAGGGCCCTCCATTGAATGCATGCCTTCCTTAACCCAGTTGGAGTTGGATTAGGGGGAATACATTATCAGCCTCTGAGGTTTTGGACATAACCAATCAAATCAGCTCATTCCCTTCCTTTTAAAAGCGCTGCACTCTCTTGCCATGGTGCTCTGATAATTTGGTGGCAGAATGGGAGCGTTCGCTTCCATCACCAAAGCTTCTCCCCTGAGGAAACTGATGTCCTCGTGCACAGAACAAGCAAATATACAGCACCTTCCATTAAATTAGCTCAGGAGGAGATAACACATTTGGTTAATTTGTTCTGCACTGGTCCTAGGAGAACAGTTGCACAGTACAGGAAATGTCTTAATGATACTGGATGGTTCAATGATATTAGATGAAGAGCCAAATAAGACTTAGAGGCAAACTGCAGGGACAGTTTGGCTGGAGGAGGGGAGCCTTCCAGCAGCCACACCCTGACATCTGCAGAGGATACAGCCTGTCTCCTCAGTCCTGACTCAGTGTGTCATGGTACTGACTGATGCTTTTATGTTCAATGACAGCACGACTGCATGTATATAAGTAAGAATTAAAATGTTACATCTTATTTTTCCAGTTGAAGTTAGGGAAACTGTAAAAAAAAAAAAAAAAAAAGGTTTCCAAGTGAGTAGCACACAGCCACAAAGCCTTGTCATCCTTGACAATTAATTGCACTGAAGATTGGTCCATATTTCCTCTTTGGAACTTCCAGATTTTGAAGGCTTCACTCTAATTGGCTTGTCAATCACAAGTCTCTGTGCACTTAAGAATGATGTGGATACAAAAGAAAGAAACATCTTACATCTCAACCAAGGCAGCAGCCAAAATGGAAGCTCTTTGAGCTGAATGAAGAGGAACAGCTGAGTTTGGGAGTTTCATTATACTCATTATAGAGTATGAGGCGTGATTGATAAGTTCATGGCCTCTAGGTGCTCTCTGAGTGATTCTGCAGGAAGTTTGAAGGTTAAACTTTTGTGGTTTTTCCTGTTTTGGGTAATTGAATGTTGCACTGTCTGAGAAAATGGACACATCAGCCTTCAAGCAGTCATCAGCTACCTCTGTTTCAAGCATTCATCCCCCCAAGGTGGTCCTGACCCGATGTGGCCCCTCAGACTACTAACTTCACCCAAGATGAGGAAGTAGCTAAGCACTTGCCATTTTGTCACGGCTGCTGCAAACCTCTTCCTGGAGGTCCAAGATGCCAGCTTCTGCAAAGAAAGGATCCATATGCTCCACAAGTGCTGGACTGAGTGTGTAAACATAGGAGAAGACTATGCTGAAAAATTAATTTTGCTAGTTTTTCTAAATTCTATTTTTTCTAAAATTATCAATCACCCCTCATAATTTACTAAACAAGGTGTACTTGATCTACAGTCAAGCCCTGAGCTTCAGTGTTCCAGCTGTCAGGCACAACACACTGTCTATGGGAAAAATGAATGAGACTTCGCAACGCTATGACCCTCAGACTTTAGAACACTCTCCAAGAGCCACACATGACATACAAGTGTTTCCACAGGCTGAGTTTCAGTCCTTGTCACAGGTAAACTGATCACCATGGTACAAAATTAGTGGAATGCATTTCTGATATGTCTAGTCTCTCTTAAAAAAGAGATTTTAATTTTAAAGATTTAATTTTCTTGGTTAAATGGAAATGAAAAATTAATCTCAAAATACCAAATGAGATGTTTTCAGGAAAAAACAACAAAAACACAAACAAAAAAGCAAACAAAAACCAGTTATATTTGATTTGTAAGTACTTATTATTGGTTTGAGAAGTTCAGCATCATCCACTGAATCCAGAAAGATACCAGATGTTTTTTGTTTGTTTTGTTGTTTTACACCTCACATTTGCTGAGATATTAGAAAATATTGTGCCTTGTTTGCTAGTTCATTTGTCATCGGATGGTGGTGCTATCTCTACAATTTTATCATACAATGTTTGACTATGTGAAGCACTGAATTATGGGGCAGCGGTTCACCAAGTGTCAATCCTGTAGCCTTTATAGATATCCATCCATGATGTTTCTTCACATTTCATCATGTTCCACTTATTACCCATAGAAAACCAAAAAAAAAAAAAAAAAAAAATCATAAGAAATTTATTTTAGATAAACCGATACACATATCAGCACCAAAAGTGATAGCACTTATCTCCTAAACATTGCAGTGGCAGCAATCGCGTAATAAAAACGAGTGAAAATAGCTGTAAAGTGATTGCTGCATTGGCAGTTTTACTTCCTACACCCGCATGGCATTTGTCATCTGCCCATGTCTGCCCCTGTCTGTGAGAATTCAATTCAATTCAATTCAATTCAGTTTTATTTAGATGCTATGTCTTCCACAATCAAAATAGTCTCAAAGCGCTTTACAGAGACCCAGAGCCTGACCCCGGAGCAAGCACTTAAGGCGACAGTGGCCAGGAAAAACTCCCCTTTAACAGGAAGAAACCTTGAGCAGAACCTGGCTCATATGGGGGACCCTCCTGCTGATGGCCCGGCTGGGTGAAAGGAGGAAAAGGAGGAAGATAGGACAGCTAGGAATGGAGGAGAGGAGGAGAAGGACATGCAACATATAAAACATGATACAAACAGGGTTGGCAGTGAACAATGTTAGAGGGCCAGCATTCAGATTACAGAACAGTTAGTGGATACTGTGTGCTCAGCAGATTACAGTTATGAGCACAGAAGCAAAAAGCTGTCAATATTGGTAATTATTTACATTACAGAATATTAATCCAAAATTTATCTGAAGCAGAATGTCCACACAAAACCCAAAATATATGACTGTGAACAAGTACATGTATGTTGACACCTAATGTAGTTTAAACAGAACTGCAGTCTTGATCTTGGATAGTATCTAAAAGCAAATGACTTAACTGAGCAGATTATAAAAAGAATCCAAAAGGAAAAGTGAATGATGACATACACAAGAGACAGTAGTTTAGAAATTTAATTTGGAATATTTTAAAAACTGTAATATATAATAATATTTTTTTAAAAAGATACTCCTTTCTGAGATACTCCCTCCCTGTGTGTGTGTGTGTGTGTGTGTGTGTGTGTGACAGAGGATGAGAGAGGAAGAGGGAACAGCATGAGTCTGTGCCATACGCTTCTTTCATAAAATCCTCGAGTGACTGGCTGCTGTGTATCTAAGAGGTGGAGGAGAGTTTTTCCAAAAACAACCAATCGCTGCACTAAAAATACTACGACAGTCCCATTGGCTGTCCCAACAACCAACTGACCAATTCAACTTCTCTGCCCAAATATACAACCCTGTCACTCTCAAATCACCAAGAGCACCTTTTCGATTCTTTGAACCTTTTGAATGCACTGTTCTTATTTTTAATTTTATTTTTTTTTATTCATTTCTGAGAGGAAATGAAGATAAATCATGCACAATAAGGAATCCATCATTTTAGAAGGTGCATTCTGTTTTAAGCTCAGTGCACTGAACAGGGCAGTATTCAATCCATCAATATGGCAATTATCCAACCATAAAGGAACAGCAACCGTAAATGTCACTGATACTACTTAGTGCCATTTTAAAGTTTAAAGGTCAGACCTCCGATTTTCCGAGAGAATCAAAGGTTTAAAAATGTGCTAAATATTGAACTGCAGTGCCCTGTTGTGAAACACACGTCAGAGTTCTGAACATTTTAGAGACTTTTCATCTCTTATTCCTTCCAATTCCTGCTCACGAGATGCATAATGGACAATGTGAACAGAAGAATTCAGTAAGATTGTATGGCTCTATTTCATTCTCTGAGCCTCTGGAAAATAAGAGCCCTCCCCTTTCGGCAGCGCTTCCTGCTCCATCACTGGCTGCACTTACATGCACTTAAGTAACCAGGATGCATTTGAATTTCTTTGCTGTCACATAAACCAGAAACCTGGTTTCTGTAATTGAGGTAAGGGGATTAGAGAAACCTCATTTCTCCCAGAGAATGCAGATTTCTCTGCCGTACTCGTACGGAGAAAAGGATATCTTCTATCACTATCACTTCTATAACTAAAATCCAGTGATCCATGCTTCTTAAATAAGTCAGAGGGCTGGTGCATGTATACAAAGATCTGATCCTGGTTACTTAAATGCATGTAAACTTATTGGTTGTTAAGAGAGATACACCTTTATTAGTCCCACAATGGGGGACATTGCATACATTAGTGGTGTTCTCAGAAAACAAAGGAACAGCCACACAGGCTTTTACTCTGATCATATCTAAACACACTATTGTACACTATAGTCTATGGTAATGAAGTCAGTGACAACCCAGCTACCAAGCACTTATATCAGGAGTGGTGACTGACATTATTTTGTGACTGACACTGAGAGTATCACTCGGTAACACGATGGAGGGGGGGGGGGGGGGGGTGACGGTGGTGAGGCAGCCCTTTGATCAGTGAACTGCTCGTGAGGCTGAGGCAGGATGATGTTAGGTCTGTGTTAAGACTGAAACTGTGGCAAAGCAGACACGTTAAATCAGGGAAGAATGACAACACACGTGAGCTGATCCTGCCCAAAGAATTAGACATTTACTGTCATGTCAAAAAAAAATGCATACATGAACAACAGCATTTGGCCTTTGAGACAAATCTGGTGAACATCGGTGCCAGTGTCTGTTGTTGTAACAGTGTGTATGGCTGTTAGCTTCAGCATCTAATTTGATGCTACCACTGTTAGAAATGTTGAAATTCTACTCATCAGGGGGCTTTGAGAAAATACTTAGTGCTCCGTTTTGCAAAGTTTGATAAGTGAACTTTGATGCACTTTGCCTCTGAGAAGACTTCATGATCTTGCCTCATGCCCAGTGTGAACCCCCCCCCCCCCACACACACACACACACATACACACACATACACACACACACCTTCCCAATGATAAGTAGGGATAGAGAATGACTGAATGGATATCAAGACACCGCTAAGGCCTCAAGTTTGGTGTCTCACCTCTGCTACAGATGTTTTCATTTCGGCTTCACTGAACTATGACCCCCAGGATGCACCAAAGCATTTCACGGTTTAGTGCGATGAAGTTGGAATCAGCACCTCCACGTCTGACACATGCGGCTCCCTCTTAGAAATGTTAGATTGTTCAGTCAAAGTGGAGGAGTTCATGTGTCTCCAAGTCATGAGTGGTGGTAAAAGGGATTGTGAGATCAAGAGCTGGTGAGAAAGCTTTTCATCAGACCGTGGTGGTGACGAAACACGCTGGCTAAAAAAGAGCTCTCAATTTACAGTCTGATTTTAACGCTCAAGTGCAACACACCCCTCATGCTGGGGAGGGTAATGTCATTCGTTGCGTGTCATACAAGACAGAGGAAGTAGTCCAAGATGCAGTAACTGGGATGTGCAACGCTGAGCAATGAATGTGAGAAAATTGCGGATTTTCTGGAGTGTAGATTTGTGTTGATGGTGACAGGTCCTGATGCACTTAAATGCACCAACTAACAACGATACACATCGAGGCACTGAGGGTGTGTCAGCTTACATAGAAAACAAAGGGTGTAAATGTTATACCTCCAGTGTGTGTGTTTGCCCTTAACCGTCATTTAGGCTCACAAGCTTTGTGGAATCTGAAACCTTCAAACTAATGTTCTAGATATGTTCTAAAATCCTGCCTACCACCCCTGCAGTAACACCAAGTTGATACTAACTGTGCATTCTACATGTACTAAAGCTGTGGTACACAGCAAATTACCAAAAAAACTCACCAATCAATGTTGCACATGGGACTGAGAAGTAAAGTTAGCAGAATAGGATGCATAAAAACCTAATTAGCAAAGGTTTAAAGTCTCAAAAATAAAAAAATCTCTCCAAAAATCATTCCTATTTAGCATGAGAAAAGGCACTTGATAGCACCATGATGTGGTTCCTTCATGCTAATCACCTGTGATGGTGTGAGGCAGAGTACTTTAGTCAGAGTGTAGAAGGGTGCTGCGAGCTGAGGACTGGTGACAGCGTTAATCAGTCAACCAGTAGACATGACAGCCTTAATCAAGGCAATGAGCGGGTGGCAGGAATGCTCGCTGGTTGAAAATCAACACTGAGTCCATTTGTACGTCTCAGTCGCTGACTGTGATGCATATAAATAACTCGCACGGCCCATTAGACTCATCACACATCACACGTTGACAGAAACACACTGGGTTACACGCATGTGCACACACGCACACACACACACACATACACACTCGGAGAGCAGATCACTCCGATGACTCTCAGAGTTGTCAGAGTGAATTACCTGCATGTCAGAATGGAACAGATAAATTGTCGGGAGAGCAGAACAAATTGACTCGGTCAAGGCTGTTGATCTATTGTTGTAGTGCAGAGAGGGCACGCATAAAGTCGCACTTACAATAACAAATGCACACACACGCACACACACACTTTGTTGTGATATATCTTCCACTTCACTCTCTCTGTTTTGTTCAGTATCCATCAAGTCCAGCTCCAGTCAGGATGAATTCAAATTGAAGCCACAAAATGAACATGAATTCAATGGTTAAAATACAGAGCTATAAAAATATAATTTTGCAAAATTAAGTAGCTAAAAATGTTATCGCCGCCGTTTGAATTAAAAAAAACCCTGATATACACACACACACACGGCTACGACGAAACGCAGCTTCACAAAAACAAAGTCACTATTAAAGTTTATGACTCTTCATGGGAGATATTCCTTTGAAGAGTTTTGTCAGGGGGAATCGTTTGTGTCTTTGAAGTCAAAAATAGGGTTTTGGAATCTATCAATCTTCTTAGATAAGCAGTCCAGCTAAATACTGTCAACAAATAAGGAACAAAATAAGGGGAGTACTTTTTGAAAGTAGATAATTGGTTTCTAGATTCATCTCCAGTCTACCAGGTACCCACTGATTTCAGTCCACTTCAGTATGCTACTGCTGTAATTTGTTGGCTCTCTTATACGTACTCTGTATTTCACTGTATTTTTTTTTCTATTTATAAAACACAAACATATGTATATAAAAATATGCGCTTAAACATGTAGCAGGTTGCTTCAAACTACAAAATGTGTTTTGATTGCATTAGTGCTTTAGTGTATTATTGGATGTGAAATTAAACTGTTATGCTTAACTGCATGTTGGTAAAGAGAGATGTATGTTGACTTTTGATAAAGCAAACTCAGTATAGAGAAATGCTTGGAACCAACTGTAAAAAAGCTACCTTGAAATACAGTTAATAGTATCTAACCTACTACTTTTCTGATGATGAGGAACTGATGAACCATGATGTCAAACATTCAGTCATTTCATCATTTCTCTTTTCTCTATG
Organism: Toxotes jaculatrix; assembly: GCF_017976425.1. NCBI lineage: Eukaryota > Metazoa > Chordata > Actinopteri > Toxotidae > Toxotes > Toxotes jaculatrix. Next base: position 29,420,021 of record NC_054397.1, on the reverse strand, counting down.
AACTCACCGATGATGATTTCTTTTCTCTTTGCAACAACAACCTAAATTAAAATCTAACAGCAGTGACTTTTTGGCTGTGATGATTTACTTATCTTTAGCAAGTTTAAATTTGATTCAAGTTCATTTTTAATGTGCACTAAAATGATATGAAACAAATAGCTTCCTGGATAGTTGGAGATTAAAAAACCAATAACTACAGGATGTCAGTCAGAAATATCTTTTCAGTATAAGAAAAAAAAAAACATTGTAGGACTCTCTGAATTCCTTCAGTTAAAAATTCAGTTTGACTGTTAATGGCAAGTTTGGTCCCACAGGTGCACACTAAGCTTCAAACCCACTCTACATATTGTAAATTGACTTGACTGAATTCTCTGTTGCCTTTGAAACTATGTCACAGTTGTAACAGTAGCAGACACAAATGCAGATGAAGTTCTGTATGTCTCAGTTTGCCAAGTTTGATGAGTCTATTTGGCGTTCCCTCTTGATCATTACATAGACAAAGATACGTCCAGGGTGTTGGACGCCCAGTGCATGCTGGGATACACTCCACCCACCTTCCACGACACAAACAATGAACAAATGATGTCTGAGACACAACAGGGGCATCAGGAATCAAGAGGTCTGTGTTGGAGACAGAAATTAAAAGTCAGGTTCCAGCAGCTGTGCAGCACATCCAAATCCCACTTCTGAAGCCAAGAGTCGCTCCCACTAATGCTCCGTATTGCTCTTAATGTGCATTTAGAAAAGCTTGAAATAAGTACAAGCTACAGTTTATCAGCTATTACCACCTTTCTTCTCTTTTTTCCTCCCTCTCTCTTTTACCCCCTCTCATCTTTCGTTTTACCCCAGCCACACAGTATTGCGTCCAGTGAAGCAGAAATACCAGCAAAACAGTCTTCAAAAGAGAATAAATTGTCCTCCAAGGTCCAGTTCTGTCCTCATGATGTTCCTTTGTTTGCTCCCCATCCTCTGGCATGGAGAACCAGGCATTTTGAGACCCACTTTTCCAATTTAATTTGACCAGCCTCTGAATCACCATGTTTAATTTCCACATTACCTGACTTAACTGGCAGCGTAACTGCCTGGCTGGTGTTAATGTGCTATTGTCTTATTTCAAATCTTTAAAAAGCTTCATTTTTCGGCCATAACTCGGCAGATAAAATGAGCTGCACAGTGCAAATGAAGGGAAAAAAATATGAAAGGAAAGCAAGTGGATTTACTTAACTGTGTGTGACTTTTTCAGTTACCTGCAATTACTTTTATAATTTCAGCTTGAGTGGCTCAGTCTATATGAATAGTGATGGGTATTACACAAATTGGTTAGCATAATTTTCTCATTTAAAAAAAAAGTTAGAAAAATAATACTCAAGTAAAGAAATTTAATGCTTAAATCTTGACCATTAGTTGACCAGTGCATGACCACAAATATATAAATATGAAGAGACAAACACCATTAAATATGTTAAATTAAATTCCCAACAGAGCAACAGAATGACTCCAAGTCTTTTAGACTGAAATACGAGAAAATTAAGAGAGAAATTCTTCCTCTACACAGCATGAACAAAGATGACCGAAATATTTTTTTTTACTAATTTACTAATTACTAAGAAGGATCAGTAATTAACCAGTGTTCACCTTAAAGTTCTCATTAATCAATGTTGTGAAACAAAAACTGAGTAAAGTGGCTATGCATGATGGGAAAAGTATAGCCCATAGAGATAAAGCCACAAAGAATTATCATCCAGCTCTAATATAATGCCTGAAATTACAATTTATATTTCTGAAAGATCTGTACAAGTCTGGTTTTCTTTCTCTTAGTTAGAGAAATAATGAACCAGTCACTGCTTAGAAAGTGGGATTAAGAATGGGGACATCATCTTCCTGTACAGTTAGCTATCCAGCTACATGACTGAAAAATAGCAATAGAAAAATGACCACAAAAATGACAACACGCAACCTGTGATTAGCGCTATGGTAAACATGGCTGCAGGATCGGTAAGACGCCAATCATTACACCTCTGTGCACCCTGACACCACTGTTCCCTCACTCTCACTTGCCCACTCACTCATCCCGCTAATTAACTGTTAGTCGTTAGCCTGCAGCCAAAGTAGTAGAGGTACCTAAAACTGCCAAGGCTGCCCAAATGGTTGCTCTTCAACTCAACTGCTAACAAAACTTTCTGTACTTAACTCACAGTTACCAACACAAGTTTGTTAACACTGTGTCACCCTCCCATAGAAAACTCCAGCGGCTGCCGGCTGCCTATTGATCATCCAGTTTTGACGTAGAAACTGGATCAAATTCTTACTGGCTATCTGGTTGTTGTGGGAGATGAAGGAATGGCAGCAGTAAGGGACTTCTTATCTTAACATCTTTTATTTTACATCTCTGTGTTTATAAAGAACACAAAACATATTCACAACCCATTTTCACGATATGGGACCTTTAAATTAACTGCTCCTAGCAACGGCTGCTGCAGCTGAAATTATTTTGAAAGGAAGCAAATGCCATTTGCTAGTTGATAGTTTGATAGTTTGATAGTTAAAGGAAAAACAAAACCAAATGCCCTGAGTGCACAAGGAAGAAGAAAAAAAAAAGAAGCTGAGATATCTCTTGGTTGTCTCATATCCTTTTGAAAGTGAGCCTTCCAGTGAGCTGTGGTCAACATGGAAAAAAAAAAAAACGAGTTTAGTCCAGATGTTACAACACTTCCTGTGATTATAAGAGGCTTCGCAATCAACACTCCCCTAGCTACCAATCAACACCATGGCAGAAAAGTCAGAAATACTGCTTCAGTAATATCAGTTGTTATATATACCACATTCTGTAAATGTTAATGCAACACTATGCATTATGTTTCACATATATATCCATCTTTAGGAGAGGAGGAGAGTCCTCTGTCCTGGGGATTGTTTATTAACATGCAACCTGTATGTTTTGCTTTAGTTTTCAGAGTTTTCCATACACTGATTTTTTTGTGGCGCTCTGCCGCAATATCCACCTTGACTGCCACATATTGACTTTTTTTTCATTATTTGTAACGCTGCACATTGATTCGCTCTGCCTCTCCTCGCCCCTCTCCCTCTCTCTCTTTTTCTCATACAAAATGACATTGTACTCATCTGTCATAATCGAAGAGGCCATCGTGAATGCTGGGAGAAATCCCGCCGTATGAGTGGGCTGGTCGACCATCAAAAAAGACCATAAAGTTTTTTTTGGTCCCTCTCTTTGTGCCGCTGGTGCCAGGACTAGTCTCACTGGCCAATCACAATATTTTATCAGCCCTCACCGGCCTGACCCGTCACCTGACACAACGTGAAGCTATGGAACTGTACATATTGTTCTGCATTTGTTGTAAAGTAATCAGACCTGTAAAAAAAATAAAAAAAAATAAAATAAAATCTTTGTTTTCACGGTCCAATTCTTTCATTCTAAGTTCAGTGTCCTCAGTTTACATTTACTGTTGTGTTATTTATGGAGTTTGTTTTACATTCGAAATTTGTTATTATTAATATATATTAATATTATGGCCCTAAATGACCTTCATCGGTAACTATATGGCGATGGCTGGAGTTCGGTAGCCCGCTGTTTGATTTGTGGCTGATTTTTCACGACAGCACTATTTAATACTCTTAAACACTGGGGCATGACTGAAGTTAATGATGGCTAAATTGGTCTGGTGTTTTATCTCCAGCCCTTCTAATTAGTCAAGTGTAGCCAGTTTTAATTATATAGCACCAAATCATAACAGAAGTTATCTCCGTGTGCTTTTCATACGGAGCCGGTGTAGAATGTGCTTTTTATAATTTTATTTACAGAAGAAAAATATTTCCCTCGTGGACAAGCACTTGAAAAACTCGCAGAAACCTCGAGCGGGACCCGGCTCAGGGTGGGCGGCCGTCTGCCTCGACCGGTTGGTTTGGAGAGGGAGAGATTGTCGGGATGGCTTTGTATGTTTTAATGTGAATGACCATATTATCATGAAAATAATAATAATAATAATAATATCATTATTAGTCCAAACTACTATTTCAAAATGCCTTTTACCTTTAGTTTGCATTCAGTTTGCTTTCCACATATTTGCATTTGGCCTTATTTTGCGATGTTTATACAATATTTGCAGTCAATGGTTTTTGGTGACCCTGCATTTATTTATTTATGCATTTTGATGCAAAATAATTTTGATAACTTGAGTGTCAATTATTTTGCAACACTAAATGACTGATGTGGAATTAACAGCTTGGGACCAACATGGTTGAGTATTTGCAATATCAGTGTCTCTCCACCTGAGAGTCCTTCCAGCATGCACTCTGTCACACTGATGTATGTGAGTGAAGTTCTTGAGTTTGAGTTTGTTCGGGCCACACCTAAGGTGTGTGTGTGAAGGTTTTTTTTTGGAAGTCTTTATATAATGATCTTGCGCTATAATGCATTGTTCATAAATACTGGCGTGCTAGAGCATATTCTAGGAGGGGTATGTAGCATTTTGTAAGCATGTTGCTTACAAAGTGATCTTTATTTTCTTAAAGATATTTCAGTTGTTAAAGGATTAGCTACGGTTCTTTAATGTTGGTATCCACCCTGTAGGTTGACTGTTGACTGAGAATTTGTTTCCTGGCCTAGTCTCCAGCTTTATTCTGCTGGTGTATTTCAATCTTGATGATGACTCTGCCGATCCTATTGGGAATGTTTTGGTTTAGGTCCAAGAAGGGGGGACAACGGTCAAATAAGCAAAGCAAATGAGGTTGGAGCTGGTGGTGTGGAGTGGTGAGCCCTTTTGCCTTGAGATGTAAGGCCCTCTCTGTGCCTTTCTGTCATGTGAGGATGAGGAGACAGATGTTCTCAGACCTTTGCTCATGAAGCTGAACCATTTGGTTCAGTTATTGGTTTTCCTCTGTCAGATCTTCTGTATTTAAGCCTATTCATAGTTCTGCTGTCACACCATGCTGCTGATTTATTAAAAAAAAAAAAAAAAACTTTAATATTTTAAAATGAAGGAGGAGACCATGAACCTGCACCAACCAAGGTGAGTTCGAACATTCAATACAGATATGAACAATGCATGAACAATGCATTATAGCGCAAGATCATTATATAAATACATGTCCAAAAAACACCTTCACACACACACACCTTAGGTGTGGCCCGAACAAACTCAAACTCAAGAACTTCACTCACATACATCAGTGTGACACAGTACATGCTGGAGGGACTCTCAGGTGGAGAGTATGATTATGAAGAAAATGTTCACTATAATAACCATTATTATTATTATTATTATAGGTTGGGTTCTCTTAAGTTTTCACTTGTATGAGTATGAAAATAATGTGGGTCACCAGATCTCAGCTTAACTGATCACCTAGGGAAGTTTTTGGAGCTACGTGTTAGTAGTAATTTTTATGTGTCATGATGCATGATCACACTTTTTTTTTTCTTTATTTTCTTTTCTTTTTTTTTTTTACTGGAGCCAAGGTAATAATATTAAACTATCGTTTATATCAGTTCTATTTTGACATATCAAGCTCTAATCTAAGGGGTTCTCATCATCATGGACGCCGAATGGGGCCTCATACACATCCTTTCAGCGCTGTCAGATGTTACACTGTTGCACTGTGTCAACGCCATCAGTGGTTAACATGGATGCAGGGGTTTGACAGATGACTGCGCTGCAGGTCTGCTGCACAGGCTCATTACTACACCAAACTGGGCCACTCATATTATCTTTGAATGCTGTTGTGGTTTAGTATTTAAGGCTTATGTAAAATCTGTTCTCTTGCTGTGGGATACAGCAGCATCAGATCATTAACATGAGATAATCGTATGATGATGATTATAAAATAATTATTAATAATTACAGAAAGACACAATTTGGTATGTCAACCAAAAAAAAAAAAAAGCTGCCATGTGTAATGATGAGAGCAGCACATAGACTGTACCATCTGTAAATTTACTGTATGTCAGACAGTTAATTTGTAAGAGGCTATTATCACTTAAAGCCTCTTGGTCACATCACAGTTTCCTAGAAAGGAGCTGGTATGTAATTTCTTAAGAGAATGCACTTTAATGTAATGTGCTTCTAATTATTGAGCCTCTTATTCTGTGCACAGTGGATGAGATGAACATGCACAAACATGATATTTGCTTTTTTGTGAACTTGTAAATGAGAGGCAAACATACAATTCAATAAATAAGAAAGATTTCAACACATAAATGAATACTGACTTAGGCTTAGCTAAACTCAACCACAAAGAGTTCCTGCTTCCTTACTGTACGCAGAGCATGAGGCAGGGTTCTGCACTGTCTCACAACGCTGATGTGTTTTTCCCTATAATTGGTTCCAAATTACAATTTTAACTTCTTTCCAGGAAACATCCTCTTAAATGTTAAGGAAATTTCCCAGACCTTTAAAAGAAACTGTTACACAAAACAGTTTAATCAAGATAATGTGACAAAGGATTGTGATATGGATCAAATGGAAATACTCTCAGGACATTTTATACACATCCCTAAAATTCAGCCTGACATACTTGACATTTTTGGAAACGTTAGGCTTAAAAATAATTAATTGATCAAAGCAGTAGTTCAACATTTAAAGAAATGTGCTGTTTCCAAATTTGGTGCTAAGCAACTTTGCATTAAGAAAACTTTGCCCATCTCTGGACTAATTCAGTGAGCCTCTCCTCCATGCTGGATGATGAATGTTGGCTAAGTTGTCCCTGTGCTCTACTGTATAACCAGCCTCTCTGCCTCTCCAGACACTTCTCTATAAATGCCGACCCACTGGGCTAATTTAATAAAAGCCTTTTCTATGTTACCACGGAGACACACCAGGTAATTACACCCAACGACTGGCCTGCATGCACATGTTATTATGGGATACAGAATTGATCTGAGCGTGCCCAGGGGTTGCCACGGGAGACGGATGGCCACCACCAAGTGTCTTCTCTCCTGTGACTGTGGAAACGGAAGGCAAACGAGCACATTACCGAGGCGTCCACTACCAACGCCCTCCACACACACATGCACACACAAACACGCACACATACACGCACACACACACAAACACAAATGCACCACTGAAAGGACAGTTTGGCTAATTTAGTCTTTAATCGAATAGCAAGATTAACAGGAGACAAGACTCCTCCCTGCCTCTAACACCTGTTCAAACAGCATCCGCTTCATTTCAATCCACGAGTCAACACGCTCAGTCAATTGCCTGGCCTTTTAGGTGAGGAGAAAGAATGAAGTAATAGAAAAGAGCAATAGAGAATGAGAGGGAGAGGAGGAAAAGACGCCGCAACCTTTTAAAGCCTTCATTTAACACCCTTGTGTGTTTTTAAGTTGTTTCATTATTAAGACAAGGTGGAGAGAGCCAGAGAGGATATGTGTGTGTGTTATTTCATTATTAGTAGGGGAGGAGGGAGCGGAGTCAAGAGCAGGAATTGTCCAAAGACTTTTAATTGGATTGCTAAAGCACTTTCTTAATTGAGTTCTGTATTCTTGCTAATATAAAAGTGTACATCTTTATGTTGTGTTGTGCTAACACACACACACACATACACAGAGGCAACACACGCACACGGACTCACACCTAAATTGAACCCAGGGGGTCAGAGGTAGCAAGAGGAGATGAGATTTGATGAGTCGAATGCCGGACGCTTCAGCAAAAATTCAATTTAGACGGCCTTAGATTGACTGGTTAATTTCTAACAGCTTACTTATAATAGCTTTCCTTACTGTCGCCTTAATTAAGTTTTCACATTAATGCTTTAGCTGGGGATCGGCGCTCTTTAGAACCTGTTAACGCACATTTCCCTGGTGGTCAGAACACACACACACACACGCATGCACACACACCTATAAGAGGTAAGGGAAAGTGGAGAAATTAAAACCACAAAATCTTCTCTCAGTGACCACATATACACATGCCCATACATATCTTTGTTTTACTATATTTGTGGGGACCGATCATTGACATTAATGTAATTCCCTAGCCCCTCACAGTTAAATGCTTAACCCCAACCCTAACCTAAACCTGATTCTAACCTGAACCTTAAAACCCAGGTCTTAACCCTCAAGCAGCCATTTAAACTTGTGGGGTCCGTCATTTTGGTCCCCGCAAATCTGTCAGATCCCATAAGTATAGTGGGCTCCCGGCTTTTGCACCCCATTAATATAGTAAAATAAGCCCACACACAGTCTCTCACACACAAATTGATTAGGTAAAGGAGGCCCTCAGGAGCTGCACCTGAAAACACAAACAGCCAAACTCATCCAGTGCCATTCCTCTGAGATTAGGGCCAAAGCACTATGTTTTCCAGCCGTGACAAGCAAGGAAATATGGCCACTCACAGAGCTGCCATCATAGACCAAATTTATTCCAAATTGTTTTTCATTTATGTTCCGCCTGTTGTTTTGCAGCTAGAAAGTGAACAGAGAGAAAATGCTGACATCAAGAGTTCATTTGCACTTCTCCTACCTGTAGGCTATACAAGGAGCATCTGCCACAGTGTGCTAAAACATGAAATTCAATCTTGTAATGTAGTTGGAGTGGCTTCCTCGCTCCACTGCGTAGATCCGAGCATGGAAAGTAAAAAGGGAGTGTATCCAGCTGGTTGTGGCAGGTTAAAATAAAGTCTGAATGCAAAATAGACTCAACCGAATTCCAATTGGTTTCACTGAAGGAGTTTGCAGATTCCATTTGGAACCTGTTGTCAAGGCATATTAACTTTGTATCACCACTTTAGACTTAAGTGTATGGATTCAAGTGGATTTAATGAGTTTAGCTCTTTTCTTTACCAGCTGAGAGGCTCCACTAAGGTTAGACAACACGGCTGAACACGACAGGGGCACACTTTCAGGAAACGTCTGACAATAAGATGTGATCTTCAAATGTGATTTTCCATCAGCTGGATGTTGTAATGCTCATCAGATTTATAGCTCTGATTTTGGTAAAGTCAAATCTGACAGATTTACAAATATTTTGTTGGAGAATAAAGGCCTATTTCTTTAAAGTTTGGGTGTTTTATTTAAATTTTTTCCATCTTTGGTGTTCACAGTGAAAAATGACCGGTCATGGGAAATGAACGGGTGAGACCACGATCAAAGGCAAATTGTATAAAATTGAAGGTTTAAGAAAATATCCATCCATCAGATGGAAACTTCAATTCCCAGAGCCCCACTGGTGTACACACACACACACGGTCACAAACCTCACAGACCTCACCCTCTTTCCTGTGTTTTCTGAGAACTCCCACTAGAACCACACATTCCAGACAAATTATTGTACCTATAGGTTACAGGAATATTGTCATTCTCAGACACAATCACAACATTGTTCCAATCATGCAGTGGACGTTTCTCGCAACTCTGCGATTTCATTGTGTGGCACCACAACCACCAAACGATTGTCTCTGCATGAGGCTCTTGATCACACCTTTGATCATGACACAGGTGAGGAGGAGAGAGGACAGGATGACAATGAGAATGAAGAAGCATTAGAATAGACTATGGTCCACACCCTGGACTCTGTTTTCCTGAAACGGGCCTGAAATGGAAGCAAAATCTCCATGTGAAAACACAAGTGGGCGTAACCAGCAATTTTGGTGACCACAGGTACTGATGCAGCACAAGGCATAGGTGGGTGCAACAAGGAAGAGAGGCTGAAAACATTTGTAATAAGAGGAATGCAGAATCACCAGGTGGAGACTGTTTCTGCCTCTGTATGCAATATCAATGTGTTTTTATTTATTTATTTTTTCATTCATGGTATCTTGCCGTTGTGCGACCCAACAGTATCCTGTGCCCCAGCCGTGTGTCCTCACTGCTGAGTCTGTAACCTTCCAGTCAAAGAAGGGAAATTTGTCATGGTCTTAATCTCCATCTGAGAGGGGAGGAAGACTGTCACCTGTGAATGTTATCAGGCTGACACCAGGCCCAACAAGGTAGGCCATATCCCAGACTGGAACCATGGCCCTATATATGAGAAGCTGAAGATGGCTGTTCAGAGAGGACAGGTTGAGTATAAAGATACAGGGATGGATCCTTCGTTTTCTGGTGTGCAAAGTCTGGTTGGGCATGATTTGTTACTGCAGACATTTGATATGTTGTCATGGCTGATCCATTTTGACAATAGAGATGCCAGAGTTGGCCCATTGTCAACATGGCAAGCAGCAATCTGAGAAGTATTGCTACTCGTCTACAGTCCCCAGTCCAGATGTTACAGTGGATGAATTTCTGGCCCTTCTCAAAGGTCACTGCCCATTTAAGCAGTAGGGAAACCTGGCAACTATGGGATCAAGATCTGGGCAGCATGTGATGCCGGGCCCAGCAACACCTGCAACATGAAAGGGTGCACAGGAAAAACCTGCCTGTAGAGCTCCAAAGAAGAACCAGGCCAAGTGCAGTGCACTCCGAGGAGGATTAATAGGTTTATGTGAGTGGTAATCCACCGTACAGTATTTATATTTTATAATATTCTGGAAAACAAATCTGTTTCTGCAACATTATGGGAAAACTTGATAGCATTATCAACATTAGGGATGCACCGAATTTTCGGCCACCGAAAATTTTTGGCCGAAAATGGCCCAAAAGTGCATTTTTGGTTTTCGGCCGAAAGACTTTTATCACCAAAACAACACGGCTGAAACAGGATGTTGTGATGATGCAAGCGAAAACCGTGGCCAGTACGAGCTTGTTTGGAAAGGCCAACATGTCTGCGGTGTGGACGTATTTCAGTAAATCTGAGAAAGACACACAGCGATTTGCAAAACGTATTGTCGAAATTTCAAGAGGGGGCACATCTGCAAAGAATTTCTCCACGTCGGGTTTAATTTATCACCTGAAATCCAAACATCTCAATCACTATGCTGAATATGAGAGGAATGCAGCACAGAAAAGGAAAATTCCTCCGAGCACGCCCACTCCGTCTGTGGCGGACTTTTTTTTAAAGGCAAGGAAGTTTAAAACTTAACTTAAAGCGCTGCAACTCTTGGTGTATTTGTTGTTGTTAAAGGCCTACGGTTAACATATGGACTATGGCAATCTTTGTTTTGATACACTATTATGTTGTAGACCTACAGCGAAACTTTTAAAATGCACTTGACTTATATGCACTTTGTGTTTTTATGAGAAAACATATTTAATTTTACAATCTTGTTTAAATTGATTTATTCTTTGAAACATTCATATTAATTTATGTAATCACAATGCCTTGTAATTTTAATGAGATTAGTACACAGTCATAGCCATAAATGCAATGGTACTAATAATTGGCAAAATTATTTTTTTTCGGTGTTTCAGTTTTTGGCCTTGGTTTCCTCATTTTCGGTTTTCGTTTTCGGCCAAGAATTTTCATTTCAGTGCATCCCTAATCAACATCCAGCGTCAACACTGTTTTTCATCGATGTAAACAGCAAAGTCTACAGCCACAGGTGGGACAATCAGAGCAGTAATCATCACTCAACATATAAGACATATTGAACTGATCAGCACAATCATTTTTCTATATATAAGGATATAATGAAATGAAATAATGAAATATAATGAAAAGGAAATGGAACCTAATTTGTGACTTTTACCAAGTTTTCTCTCAGTTTTTCTCACAGCCTCAGAATGAATTCCTCCTTTGCCTGTTATTATATCAAATGCTTTCCTTACCTTACTTTCCAATGTTTTAATTTTACCCTCATTATAACAAAATTAGAAATAATATCCGTAAATGATGGATGTGTAATATGATTTTTTTTTTCTCGATTTAATGATGGTATGGCATCAACTGTTTCAGTATAGAGCTATTTTAAAACTCTTTGGGTCTTGGAAGAAATTGGACTTATCTGTGCTGATTTATATTTGTAGGTGTTATCATTCTGTAAGACAATAATATGTTGTGTTATCTGAATCTATATTTAATGCCAAGTTTGAGTCGAGTTGGGACTTGTTGCAGTTATTCTGTCGATTGCGAGGTCAAACACAGAAAGTTCACGTTACAGTGTAATCTACCAGGAACGTGCACTTGCAGCTGTGCGGTTAGCCACAGTGCCTTACCGGTGTGGCAAAAGTTCCTCCAGGTTCACGGCTGGATGACTCTGTGCGTGAATGAGAGGGCTGCTTCTTTATACAGAGAGTTAAAGTCAGTCTGAATGTAGCCTTACACACACAAAAAAAAATAAAAAAATAGGACATGGTTCTATTAATGTCTTCTATCTATAACTGTTGACCCTTTGTCCTTGTTGTGCATTTCTGCTTCAAATGTCCACTTCCAGGGAAAATGCTGCAGAGGCTATTCCACCTTCTTAAAAACAGTTTCATTACCAGCCTCAGTTCATTTCAGCTACATGCACTTCGTCACGTCCCATAATTCCAGCAACCTTAGAAACCAGACAATCCGTGTGTGTATGCGTGTGTAAATACATGTGTACTTGTGTGAGACTGTCTTATGTATGGTAATTAGTGTTTTTTGTGTCTTTGTGCATGCGCATGCCTCCTTGCCTCTGTGTGTGTGTGTGACTGTGTGCGCGTTGTCAAGTAGAGTTTTACAGGCTAGACCTTGACATAAAGCCTTTAGTAGCCTGTCATGGAGCTTTATAAGGTTACACTGAACAAGACCTAATCCCCACCCACAGAAAATGAGGTAAATGTGTGTGTGTGTCTGTGCACTTGAGAGAGAGAGAGAGAGAGCGAGTGAGGCTGACACCCTACTAAAGCCTGACGTAGACTGTGGTTAGCTGACATCTTTGTTCATTTTGGCATTCTAGCGGTAGGTCTTTTGTGTGTGCATATGTGTGTGTGTTTGTATGCGTTTGTGTCCACGGATATATATATATATATATATATATATATATATATATATATAAAAATTTTAAAAACTTGCTTGAAGATTATCCAGATTTTCAGCATTCACCAAAGCAGTGAAAGTGTGATATGAAGCACCTGGTTGAATTTCATCTCTAATTATTCTTTCTTTCTCTCTCCATTTCTTTCTCTTTTTTCTTTTTCCTTAGAACCTGTAGAAATAATAGAAAAATAAAACAAAAACATTAAACCGATATGAAATTACTGCCTCAGAGCTAAAATAGTGTAGGAAGAAAAATAAAAAATAAAAAAAAACTCAAATTTTCTCTGATTGCTCCATTAGCTCAGTTAAAGGTGTAATTACCGAAATTCCTAATCTTTAATCATCTTTTAATTACCATATCATGTAGTCATTATAGCAGCTCCTGAAGGGAGGAAGTTAAACTTTCTACTTTGGTGTTTAGGGGTAATTATTTTGGCCCTAAATTCTTGGCGGAGTGCAGATGTTTTCTTAGGTATGATGATACACATCTCCTGCACCTTCTTTCCATTAACCAGCTCTTTGATTTCACACCATCATTATCTACTTGCAATATTGGGCTAATCTCCTTCACGGTTTCTTGGCAATTTTTAAGAGATTTGTTTTGTTTTTTGTTTGTTTTTGTTTGCTTGTTTTTAACAAACATGTTACTTTTATTGGATTGTGCACCATCTGATTTTTCACAATTCGTATGAAAATTCTCAAGCACAGTGATTGTGTATAGAATCGTTTCATTTATCTGGTTGGAGTTTGGCTGTAAGGTTCAGTGGAAACATTCACAGTATTAGATGCTAGGTTATTATTTTAACTAACTTTAACTATTTAATAAGTGGCCATTGATGTTGTAATTTTTCAAAAAACGAAATTAAAATAAAAAGGATAAAGAGATCCAGGGTCTGGGTTCAAGCAACATGGTTTCTGCACGTCTGTGAGCCAGAAGCAGCTGTCAGAGCACAGCAACTGGCATCCTATCTCTCTTAACCAGGAAACATCCACCCTCAAATATACTTTAACATACCAATTCCCTCAGTTTAATTCTGCATGACTGTATGTTAGATGTTGATTTTAGAAACGGGAGGATTTTGCTGCTTTATGGTTAATCAAATCTGTAAAGAATAATGTCCAACTCTGAACAGGTGCACTTAAATAGTGAGACATACATAGAGATTATTCAGACTTTTTGGAAGTTGTGGTGTGTAAGTGTTGCTGAAGCATCCATCCGCTCCATCAACACCAACTCCAACCTCAATTACAGCGACGTCTACAGAACCAGCTGTCCTGTGAAAAGCATGATGGAAACCAGGCTAATATCAGACATTTACTGGACAAAAATCATTTTCAAGTAGGCTTCATCAGAATTTTAAAAAGTAAAAGGCATTGTTTGTGTTTATTGATTGATTTATTTTAATAAAATGATAACATTATAATAATATCATATATAAGATTTTGCCTATAATTAAACAGGATATTAATCAGTCATTATAGATATAGTTAATGACTTTACAACTTATAGACTAGTTAACATTTGCGTGATTTCCTGCCTGTGGACATTCTTCTTCACTGCGCAGTTAAAAAAAAAACAAAAAAACCTCAGCATTAAAAAAAGCAGGAGGCTGCACCTTGTCTGTCAGAGCTGGTGTGGATTGTCACATTTGTTAAAATGGAAGCAAATCTGTTCCGACAAGTGACAGACACTTGTCTTGTCACTTGATTTTATTGTGTAAAGCACTTCTGGTTGTGTGAAAAGTGCTATAGAAGAAAGTTTGAATGATTGACTGATTGATTCAGTGATATACCACTAATCTAAGATTTTAGATTTATGGCCAACTACTAATGTCAAATGTCCTTAAGTAGAAGAGACAGTAGCAGTGCAGGTGACTGATATTCACAGCAGAACTCTAACATGCTCATTGAGTTTTACGACCTGAATATCAGTTGAACATTTAAGTCAAACAGGCTCTGATTACTTGTCCAACAGCAGTGACACTCTATAGCAAAGACCTTAAAGTGGGATCATATTTTGCTTCTTACATCCTGTTTTCTCTGATCTTTAGACTTTTTTTTTTTTTTGTCATTCGCTTTAATGACATAATGAATTCCATTTAATATATGGAACTGTCTGGTTTCAAAGCTGGGTAAAAGAGGGAAATGGGTACAATTTAAATCAAATGCACATTTGTCTACAATCTCATAATTACCTTCTCCTTTTTTCTGGTTGAAATAAATATTTAAATTACCCAAAAACTTAAAACTTATCTTGTAGTACTTAATTGAAAATGGTCAAGAATCTGATTGCCTACTGCGATAAAATCTCATTTAATCTGCTTTTCCATTTTAAGAAAATAAATTCAGCCCTCTTTCTGGAACTGCTTTTCTCAACCTTTAGGGTGGATGTCAAGTGATATGAATCATGCTCTCTGTGCAACACAAGCAAAGCTCTGAATATTTCTGTATTGCAGGTGTTTACTGACAAATATATATTTTGACAGTATATATGAATATTTTCATTCTCTATACATCTACATATTCAAATCCATCACTGTGATTACTTCCTCTGAAGTTTAATTATGGTCATTTTAAACTGGAGCGGTCCAACCCTGCAGTAGTTTTGGCAGCCATTTTAAAAATGGCCACCAGGGAGACATTATGCTAATTCTCTGATAGTACTATTGCTAAAAGCACTTATAATTAGCACATGTGTATGCCAAAATATCTGTCTATGAATAATTAGCAAATGTGTGTGCCAAATTCCCCACTCCCTTAAAAGAAGGTGCATCATTGTGCGAATTGGCTGGTGCTGTCTAAGACAATGCAAAAAAAAAACAAAAAAAAAAACACAGGCATGTTTTTAACCCACACAGACGAATCCTCTGCATGCTCTACTTTTTAGAAACATGACACAGACACACATCAAAAATTTAGCTTTTGGCCTAAATTATTTTAGTTTGTGGCCTAAAGTTTGAAGAGTTTTTTTTTTTTTTTTGTCATAACTAGAAACACATAGAAATAACAGAGGCATATATGGAAAATGGAACTTATTAAGAAAACTGGGATCTGCATATGTCATCAAGAACAGCCTGGTTTCTGAAGGTGTTTCAAATTTTTATCTTGACATGAAATACTCAGCACAAACTCTAATGGATCATGCACGGTACTTTAATTCAATTCAAGAAAAGGCAAGAGCAACATCACCCAGACTGGCACTACTTTTTTTTTTCTTTTTTTAACTATGACAGCATCAAATCTCCTGACTCCCTCCAGGCTCACTACTGCTGCCACATTAGCATTACATTTGCATTCGATTAGTGTTGCAAAAAAAGTCAACACATTGAATCCGCAGCTGTCCTGCCATCATCTAGAACCAATATTGATACAGTAAGACTGCTGCTCTAAAAAACACATAGTGGAACGTTGACAGGAGTGTGCCAAAAACACGGGCGCATGCATACAGACACATGGGAGGCCTGCATATGCAATTAAATGTGTCCCAAGTTTGAGTGTAGCATCAGGGCTGAATCAGGAGAATGAAAACTTTAGCTGACACTGACACTTGTACAGAATCTGGTAAGAAAGGAAAGGAAGGACAGGAGGAAGAAATTGATGAGTTGGAGAGAAGGCAAAAGAGGAAGGAGATGCAAAAGAGAACTAAGGTCTAAGAGGCTAAAAACAAGCTTGAAATGGGCATGAGAAAGCTTTGTTTCCGGCTTTGTTCCAACCTCCAGTCATTTTGGGACACAAACAGAACGAAATGTTACGCCTGACTCTCTGTAACTCTTGTCTTTAATGTATTAATGTGTTGCCTTTAACTTCTAACTTACTGTAGTTTTAACATATTAGTCTGGGAGGCTGATGCTGAAACTTGACAGTTCAAAGGGGATGATGTCTGTATTAGTCTATAAAAAGTTTTTGGGAGGTGTATCATTTATGTTCTGCACTCACTGCTACATCATTAGGAACAGCATGCTAATCCTGGGGTAGGGCTTCCCTTTGCTCTCAAAACAGCCTGAATTCTTTGTGGCATGGATTCCACATCCCTTTAAGATTCTGCTCCATGTTGATATAATTGCATCACATCATTTCTGCAGATCTGTCAGCTGCACATTCCACACTGCCAATCTCCTGTTCTACCACATCCCAAAGCTGTTCTACTGGATTCAAGTCTGGAGACTGTTGCTGGTGACATGGAGCATTATTCTGCTGGAAGTAGCCATTAGAAGATGGTGAACTGTGGCCAAGGGATGTACATGGTCAGCAACAATACACAATAGACTGTGACATTCAGATCATGACTGATTGATATTAAGGCCCAAAGTGAACCAAGAAAACATTCCCCACACCATCACACCACCACCACCAGCCTTGACTGTTGACACGAGACAGGTTGGGTCCATGGATTCATGCTGTTGACTCCAAACTCTGACCCTACCATCTGCAGCCTCAGCAGAAATCCAGATCCATCAGACCAGGCTACGTTTTTCCAGTCTTCACCTGTCCAGTTTTGGTGAGTCTGTGTCCACTGCAGCCTCAGATCTCTGCTCTTGGCCTGCAGGACTGGAACCTGACGTGGTCTCTGCTGTTGTAGTTCATCTTCCTCAAGGCTGGACGTGATGTTCTTTCTGAGATGCAGCTCTATTCACCACAGTATTAAAGAGTGATTATCTGAGTTAGCATAGTCTTTCTGTCAGCTCCAACCAGTCTGACCTCTGACCTCTCTCATCCACAAGGTGTTTCTGTCCCCAGAGCTGCTGCTTCACTGCATGGTTTTGTTTTTGGCTTCATTCTGAGTTAAACTCTAAAGACTGTTGGTGTGAAAATCCCAGGAGATCAGCAGTTAGTTAGTAGAATGACGTTAATTTTGGTAAGATGACAGAGCTAAGAAGCAGTAAATGACTGACTCTGTGAAGCATGTAGATCTCTGACTTCCCTTTCAGCTCAAAGGCTTTATAGTTTCAGCGCTCAGCCCTGTTCCTGCCATGTTATCTCAACAGCTTTGAACATGTGATGTACTGAAGCAGAGGTGCTGCTGACTTCATCATATCATCTTTACACTGACATACAGAATATTTCATCTGTCTCAATGAATTACTCAGAGACTGAAGACCTACTTACATGAATGTTAAATAAAGTGATCTGGTAAGCTGTGTATTTACATAAACCAACAAGTTCTCCAACTATAGTGTTAGACCAAGGGTACTGGACCTTCATCGTCATGGTAACAGTAATGAACAAGTGGTTGAAGTTATGAAATGGTTAATGCTTGTTTAGGTTTAGGCACATGAATTATTTCGTTGTGTGGCCGAAGGACCTTCTCCCTCCCTGCCACTACATGGCACTGTGCCAGTTTTTGGTGCACGAATTTGTGGGAGGCACGTTGCGCCCAAGGGGGGAGTTGTAGGTTTCAGCAGTGAGGATCACTTCCGCGTTCAAAAAGCTGCAGTTCCTCGGCTGCCGCTGGGGGCTGGCTCCAGAAGTGAGCAATTCTCCATTGACCCCCATGTTAAAATAGCCAACTTTACATCCTAAAAAAACATATTTACAGCCTGGTACATTTTTTGTTTTTGGTCTCTATTGATAGTTTCCACCTCCGTGAACACTGTGAGGGGGGTGAATTTTTTTGTACCACAACCGTTTTAGTGTTATTTAGGCTTAATAAATTGGGGCGTGGTTACGTTGAGTGACAGTCCGTAGACAGGCACTGACAGTTAGCTCGTTGCTAAAGCATCGGCTGGGCTAGGCGGCTACATCCAGAGGCCTCCGGCTACCTTCAGCGGTTGACAGGGGCTGCAGTGTCCGTGTTTGCTTGCCAATGTTCGGATAGGTTTTTGTGACAGTATGGCTTGTTGTAGTGTGGACTGTACTAACCGACTGTCGAAGGAGTCTGTCCTGCAGTTTTTTCGGTAAGTAAATTTCTAACTATTTTACCTGGATGTTTGCACTAATTAGTACCGGCATATTTTGCCGCTGGCTTATGACTTAATTGCCGATTTATGGTCGCTGCTGATACAGATAGAGGACCGGAGCAGCTAATGTTAGGAACGCTGTTGCGGCGTGTTCCGTGCTCTCAGAGTCCGTTTATTGCGGCAATACGAGGCTACAACTTTATTTCGTCTTATTTTTCTGTTTAAAAAGTCCGACATTGCATGGACAGAGCAGCTCCGTCAGTAAGCGGCTGCTGTTGTTTGTGTGCTGCTGTAACTGTAAGTGGATAGTGGGTGGAGGCAGCGGCGAAAGCCGGTAAATATTAAATATTAAACATTTTAATATATTATTATCATTATTTTTTATCGTTCACTCATTATATATCATTAATAATAATGGCAACAGTAACAATAACAATAATAATAACAATAATGTTTTAACTTTTTAATATATTTTATTAATATGAAATAATAATGATTGTTTCACAGTTAAATAACAGGCTAGAAATAAATTTCCCCCCACAACTCCACCAAACCCTGCAGCTCCATCTAAAACCTCTCTATCTGAAACAGTCATGTTTAAAACACAGCAGCAACATTATGATCTCTGTTGTATGCTGTGTGTCGCGGTTACACGGGGTCGAGCTAGTCGGGTCGGCTTGTTAGCCTAGCTGATTAGCTGATTAGCCTTAGGCTAGCTTGATTGCTCCGAGCTAAGTGGCCGGGTTCTCGTAGCTCGCCTGGCTGCTGGCGGTGTGGGAGACGGATTGCACATCTGGATTTCTTCCGGGTGAATTTACGTGTCTGTTTGGTAAATCGCTGTTGTCTGCCTACCCTTTGTGTGTTTGTGGCTTGGCTTCAGGTTGGTTAGTAATATATATTTTGTGAACGAAATCTTTAGATCAACATCAGTCCTGATCATAAATACCAAATATTTCATTATTTTCAGAATTTTAACCCTTTATATGCCAGTGTTGACAGTTTCAGAGCATGAAATCAGCTGTATTCAACTCTGCCTGTGTGTGTGTGCATGTGAGTTCAGTTCACTCCTATGCACAAGAACTGCAGTACACACCTGCCCCCTAGGGGGCAATGTAGAGGTGGGTAGGTAGGTGTGTGTGTTGTAATGTGTGTCTGTGTGTGTGTGTGTGTGTGTGTGTGTGTGTGTGTGTGCAAGTGTACACACACTGTTGCCCATAAAGTACACTGTTGCCCATAAAGTAGGAATAAAATATATTTTACCTCTTCTCATGAACTGATTGTGATAATGTGATTTGTTCTTGATAGATAAAGTGCAGATCTTCTCAAAACTTTACTGATCAGTTGGGTACACCCTGAAGTGGTCGCCAGTCAATCGCAGGGCTGACACACAAAGATAGACAACAACACACACACACATATTCTTGTTTTTGCCCCTCAGGAGGCCCACCATTTTTTTACTCATTTATAGAGTCCACCCTTTCCAGTGGTTCTACACTGCTGTAAAAAATCAGGTAAGATAAAAAAAAATTCCCAATCACAAAAATCACTTCAATTTAACACACACACACACACACCTACTCTACATTGCCCCCTAAGGGCAAGGCGGGGAGAGGCAGGGTATGCCCTGGAGTGGTCGCCAGTCAATCGCAGGGCCGACACACAAAGACAGACAACAACACACACACACACGCACATTACAACACACACACCTACCCACCCACCTCGACATTGCCCCCTAGGGGGCAGGTATGTACTGCAGTTCTTGTGCATAGGAGTGAACTGAACTCACACATGCACACACACACAGGCAGAGTTGAATACAGCTTATTTCATGCTCTGAAACTGTAAACACTGGCATATAAAGGGTTAAAATTCTGAAAATAATGAAATATTTGCTATTTATGATCAGGACTGATTTTGATCTACAGATTTCATTGAGAAGTACACTGCATGCACAGTCACCTTTTGGGGGGATTTGGAAATCCCTGGGTACCTACTGACACTGGTTTGTTTATTTGATGCAGAGGTGATGTTATTAGGTCATGGGGACAAAAGGGTTGTGACCTCTGCATTGGCCTGAATGTGTGTGTAATTGGGGGCTTTTGAACAATACCTTTTATCCTTTTATTCCACAGACTTAGGGATCAGAGTGAATGGGGGGAAAGCCAACGCTCAAAATGGGGGATAGTTTGTTGTAATATTCCCCCCAAGAAAAATCCACTTTGCATTGAGAATATTGAAAATATTTCAATTTTTATGTTTTTTTAAGAAAACATTGTGATGCCATCATAAACACTGGCATATAAAGGGTTAAAATTCTGAAAATAATTAAATATTTGCCATTTATGATCAGAACTGAAGTTGATTAAAAAAATTATGTAAATAAATTATAAAAAATATTAATATATATGATTTTTATTATATTTTTTGAAGAGGACACTTTTGTCTCTTATCAGGACCAGTGTAACAATTTAGGTTACAGAGTGTAAAAATAGAGTAATATGGGATTTGTGTTTGAAATATAAAAATTTCTTAATAAATACACACCTTTGGCATATATTATAGAAAAAAGCATAACCATTGCAAAGTTATCAAAAAAATAAAATTTGCAAAGGACAGTTTTGTCTTCTTTGGTACACTAATTATTTTTGTTAAATAAAGTTCTTGTTTCTTTTAAAAATGTCAAAACTGTCTCTTGCGGGGGTGCTAGCGAGCCGCAACGGAGTAAGATGCGCTTCGGAGTAAGATGCGCTTCCCTGAGCTCCTGCAGAACCTCTTCCCTGAGCTCCTGCAGAACCTCTTTTAATAATACATTTAACAACATCTATACACAAAAATAACACACGAAATGTGGTAATTGTGTAACCAACATCACTTGGCGAGGCCAATGGGTTAAAAAACCGACGCTGATGGCATCAAATCTAATCCATCAAATCCATCAACTAAACAGTGGCGATTAAATGCATCGCACCTTAATGACAGGGAATTTATCACCTTTGTAAAAAGTAAACTGAATAACTACCTTGATACAAATACTTCATCAGAAACATCACCTCTTATTCTATGGGATTGTGCAAAGGCTTATATTAGAGGCAAAATTATCTAATTTTCAAGTGCCAGAAAAAGAAAAAGGGAGGGAAAACAATGAGTTGGAAGACAAAATAAGGCAGCTTGAGCAGCAACATAAAAGAACTCCGACCCTCAGCTTATTAAATACTCTTAAACAGGCACGTAGGGATCTAAATATCTTAGCTACTGAAAAAGTAGAGGGCAATTTAAGGTTTACAAACCAAAAATATTACGAAAATGGTAACAGGGCAAGCAGATTTCTAACATTTAGACTTAAAAAACAACAATCATCTAACACAGTACAGAAGTTTTTTAACTCAACCTTTACAAAACCGGAGGAAATATCACAATCTTTTGCAGAATTTTACAAGACCCTATACAAAAACATGGATACTTGCACAAATGATGACGAATTTGCACAATTCTTGAATGATATCAAATTAAAAGAACTACCTGAATGCAAGGCAAGAGAATTGGATGAACCAGTTACAGAGCTGGAATACGTCAGATAATTTCCACACTGAAAAACAATAAAAGCCCTGGCCCGGACGGGTATATTAATGAATTTTATAAAACTTTTTCAGAAATTATAACACCCTTGTTGTTGCACACTTACCATTATGCATTACAATCAAGAACCATGGCCCCCTCTTGGAAGGAGGCTACGATAGTAGTTATACATAAGGAGGGCAAGGATCCCACCAAATGTCAATCATACAGGCCAATGTCACTATTGAATACAGACCTGCGGATTTTAACTGCTATCCTGGCAAGACGCATCAATAAAATTGTTACAGAAATTATTCATCCCGATCAGACAGGGTTCATTAAAGGCCGATACTATCGGGATAGTATCAGAAGGCTACTAAATTTAATGTCACATCCCCAAGTCAAGGAAGAGGAGTCAATGTTACTATCCCTAGATGCCATGAAAGCATTTGATAGAGTATCCTGGCAATACCTAATTCAAACTCTAAAACGTTTCCAATTTGGACCAAACTTTATTAAATGAATACAAACATTATATTCGAACCCACAATCTGCAGTCAGGGTCGGCGGGTTTCTGTCAGATTGCTTTTCCTTAGAACGCGACTGCAGACAAGGCTGTTCACTCTCTCCTTTATTATTTGATATCAGTATTGAGCCACTGGCGCAGCTGATCAGGGACGACAACAACATAAAGGGATTTATAGTTAATGGAGAACAGCATAAAATTTCAATGTATGCAGATGATGTATTGCTTTATCTAACGAAACCTGCAACCACAATACCGTATTTGAAGGATCTCATTTTCAGGTATGGATATGTATCAGGGTACAAGATAAATGTGGACAAAACAATGGCCATGGATATAGGTGGCAATATCTCAGATGCAGTTAAACTACAGAGTGGGTTCAAATGGCCAACAGATGGCATTAATTATTTAGGCATTCGTATACCACCTTCATTAGAAAAACTGTATGGTGTTAATTACAAAAACCTAATCCAAAATATTAGTAAGAACCTAGACTGGTGGTCAATACTTCCTTTATCGCTATTGGGTCACGTTGAAAGTGTTCGCATGAATGTGTTGCCTAAATTACTATATTTGTTTCAAATGCTACCTATTGACATTCCTAAAATTACATTTGACAAATTAGACAAACTAATCTCAACATTCATTTGGCAAAGAAAGCGACCGAGAATCAGATTGAAAATGTTACAACTACTGAAAGCAAAAGGTGGGCTCAAACTTCCAAATTTATTTTTGGGCTGCACAATTAAGACAGTTAACAATATGGATTCAGGACCTGTCATATACACGTTGGCTCAGTATTGAAAAGAGTTTATGTGAAATACCTCTGCAGGCCTTGCCATTCCTAGTAGCCCACCCACATGAAATAAATATGGGGGAATGGACTAAAGTTACATTAAAAATATGGAAGATGATTAAATTAAAATTTGGACTGCCTAAAACAATTTCAGCACTCACAAATATTGGATTTATAGGTGATTTTGCGCCATCTAAAATGATGGTGAAAAGAAAATGGTCAAAGTACGGACTCATCAACTTACATCAACTCCACGATGCTGGCAAGTTCAAATCATTTGCACAGCTACTGGAGGTTTTTAAGCTACCAAACACTGATTTTTTCAGGTACTTACAGCCAAGGGACATAAAGAATGGATTAAAGTGGTTATGCCTATGCCAATTGAAGAATTCCTGATTAAAGTATAAACAAAGAACTGGGATAAGAAATTAATAAGCTATTGTTACCAAATATTTCTGGACATGGATGCAAATAATACAATACAAATAAAAGAAAGATGGGAAACTGAGATGAACTCCAATATATCACCAGATATGTGGGAAGAAACATGTACTGAAGCACATTTGGTAACTAATTCAAATGTGTGGAGGGAATTTAAATGGAAGGTTATCATGAGGTTTTTTCGGACACCTGAAATTATGGTTAAATTTGGTACAATACACTCAAATAAATGCTGGAGAAATTATGGCCCACACATTGGCAACCAGATCCACATATTTTGGTTATGCCAAAAATTGGAAACATTCTGGAAAGAGGTGTTTGAAACATTAAAAGTTATATTTGCTAGAGACATTACATTGGACCCAACAGTGGCTTTACTGCGTCTATTACCAAAGAGCATAGAAGGAAGAGGCAAAAAATATCTCCTATAAATACTATTAGCAACAGCAATTAAATGCATCACAGTTAGATGGTTAAAATCTGACCCTCCAACATACAATATGTGGATTGAATAAAGAATAAAGGATATATATCTGATGGAACAAATAACATACTCCCTAAGACTTCAAAAAGACATTTTCATTAAAAGGTGGAGCCCTGCCATGAGTATACTATAATAATGAGGGACTCCTGCATACATTGTGAATCAAATGCATACTATTAATCTGATTGATTAATCATTTACTTATTTTTTTATTTAATTGATGAATGTGTTGATGTGTTGATGATGTTTTTGCTTTGTTGTGTTCCAACTATAACCATAGGCATATTATACTATCTCATATGGAAAGTGAGAAAACAGCAGATAACATGAAGAATGATTCTGTTTGTATGACTATGTATGAAGCTGAAGTAAAAAAAAAAAAAAAACTGTCTGTTGCCCAGTGGTATTAAAGAACCTGTGCTAGCTGATTAACCCTACACTTAGTAATTTCCTGGGGTGAAATTCTCCAGGTGGCGTTGTCGCAACACCCCTTTCATTAATACTCCGCTCCGCTACGGTTAGATTATAGAAAACTTCATATAGATATAAATGTGTTGCTGACAAAAGGAGTATATAAACAGACTTTATGTCACCAAAAGTTCCACAGGCTCATTTCAACATTACAGCACAATACTAGCCTCTTCAAGCACCTTATGCTGAGATTCTTGACATCTGAATAATTTGAATGCTTTCACTATTTCTCAAATTTCTTATCTTATTCAATATTTGGATTGCTACAAGTAAACAACATTGTTTCATTTCTTGAAGTATACATTAAAATGTCAGTGTGCCATACATTTTGAAAAAAGAGCAGGATAGACAGGCTGTGCCATCAGACCACACACTCAGTCAACATCCCAAATCCTCCAAAGAGGAGGAGGAAGACATCAGGGAGACAATTCGAAGGATAGGACAGAATCAGAGTAACAAACAGCAATACAGTGGCTATGGCTGTAGATGGACATCACAGAGATCTACAACATTTATTACTGTCAGAAATAATTTGATATCATATACCTCAGGGAGACACGTAGAAACCAAGCTTCAGGTAACTTTTTCTTCATAATCAATCAATGCAGCAGTTGAACTTCTGACTGTATTCATTTAGTTAACATTCAGCTCCCATTTATTTCTACTTGTCACTGCCATTATTTCCAGTGAGTCAGCAGGAGTATTACAAGAAAATGTTGTTGCTTTGCTCAGTACATAAAATCCATAAAAAGTGGAAAACATTGTGGGTATTGAACTTTTTGAGATCACAACTGAATTTCTCACATATTTTCTTCAAATCTCAATTATGTCTGTAAAAGCAATAAAAGTAAAGAGGTTTTGTAGTGGGAAAGTGGAGAATTCAGTACTTTTCTAAACATCACAAAGTGCTTAAAAAACATTTGTGTCATTTCAATCTTTCTATTCTGTGTGAGATGTTGAATGTCTTATGTTCTTTTTTGTTTCACTTTACATGTCCAAGGTTGCCAGATGCAGCAACCAAGATGCTGCAGAGAAAAACAGTAAGAACTACAATGGCAAAAAGAGTGGTACCAGGATCTGACACTGTCCTCTTCTCCTGGGAAATAAAAATACTGTTACTGTTCAAACAGCTTGAAAAAGCAGAAAGTGTGTGTGTGATGGTGGGTTGTTCTCTCCCTGGTGACAAGCTTTGACACCAGGGACTGTAGGCTCACATCTACCAGCAATCAAAGTTGGTTTCCTTTGGCCATAGTCTTTAATCTTATAAACCAGAAACCTTTAGGGCCCAGTCAGACGAGCTTTTATGATAGCAAATGTTTGGAAGGACTGTGATCAATGGATTCACTCATGAAGCAAAGAAAATGCCTGCTGTGGAATTCTTAGAGTTCAGCTTTAGTGAACTTGACTAACTCCAAACCATCCTGACAGGACATGATCTCTGAAGGTATGGTGAGCCCAAGAGTCCAAATTAAAACAATTTAGTTTACACTAAGAGACAGGCGATCAAATCTCTGGTCTCTTGAAACTCTTAACTTCTTGTGGTCATCAGCTGAACTAAATGGCTAAGCTGGCTAGCTCTAGAGTGTTATCGGATGGCTAGTGTGTTTGAGGTTAGCTCACCAGCTACAAAAGCTTATCACACCTGCCTGCAAGTAGTCACTGCATCACATCATCATGTAAATGGCTTGCTGTGCCTCTTTTTGGTGTGACAAACCATTTACATTTCAGCTGATATACTGGATGCATCCATGCTAACCTGCTAATTTAAGACTTTATGCTTGGAATGAACCAACTTAGTGGTTGATTTTTAGTGTGGGTTTTTTATGATCTCACATTTGCTCATACTTACATAACAGATAAATAGCCTGCATTCCTGTGTTCTTTCACTGGAGTTGTGTCTAAGTTCACACTTAACCATTATAACATGAAACCTTCTTCTATCTGTGTTTAGTGGATGAACAGACATGCTGTGGATGCTTTCAGTTCCTCTAGAGACATATCCAACAGACCTCTGTGCCCCTCTTCACACTGTTTCTCTAAAGGTATGTGGGTAATCATGTGTGAAATTAGTTTTGATTGAGTTTGGGTTGATCTCATCTGATGCTTCAACTATTCAGGTGCTGAATAGAAATGTTGGATGAGATGCAGAGACAATTATTGCTGATACAAATTATATATACATTTTTCTGCTGGAAATGTGTTTTGTTTTTGTAATGAGTGCTGTTGTACTCCACCTGCCCAACAGATGTCCTCGTACTTTCCTCCTGCTCCAACCTACACACCTGTTCCTCATTTCCTTCACTTCCCCCCCACTGTACTTAGACCAGACCTTTCTCCCAAGAAGAAAGTTGCCAAATTGTTGCTCATGTCACAGTATGTTTCTGTTTATGTTATTGATGCTGTGGACTCTCATTCCTGTTACATTGCCTGCTACCTATATTAGTTACCTGCTGTCTGTTAACTGCCTGCATACCTGTTCACCTGTCTGCCTCTAAGCCTGTTTCTCATCATTTATTCTGCCTGTGTGTCTGCACGTTTCATCCCTGCCTCTGTTCCGACCACCAGGTGTGACAGTTTTTAAATTAGCCACCCATATTCTCACCAGAGCTTTTAAAAACGCAGATAGTTAAATCTTAGATATTTAAAGAATTAGAGTATTTCAAAAGTACAAAGACAATATAAGTTATAAAGGATGACTGAAGGTGGAGAAAAGTGGAAATAAGTCTGCAGTTTCAAAAAGTAGTAAAAAAAAAAGCACAAGAATGAAGAAACAAAGGAAAGGAGGAATGGAAGGAAGCAAACTGGGGTGCTGCTGAGTTGACTGAATGTAAGTGATATTGATATGATGAACAGCCACCTCTGTCCTCTTCTGTAATCAGTCACTCAGCCCCGACAGACTGGAATCAGCCATTTACTTGAAGAAGGGGATAAAAGAGCAGTGAATAGGGATAGATTGAAGGACTGGAGAAAGAAAAATGGTCAGCAATAAAAGGGAGCATGTAGAGACACACAAGTGTTGGGGGGGGGGGGGGTTAAACTGATATAGAGAAGGAGTACTGTGTAGGAGGCAGGAAGATAAAAGAAAGAGAGACTGTAAAAGAGCTAGGGAAGTGGAAGAGGTAAATACACTGGCTGGACTCATCCAGTTTGTACTTCATTTGGCCCAGGCAGTGATGAGGTGATGATTACACTCTGAACATGCAAATCCACCATGATGACCATGATACTGTATAACAGGGTGAGATATGGAGGTTTGTGTATACACACCCCCAGGTGCAGCACCTTGGGTTACAGTTGTCTTAAGCATAATATGTATTAGGTCAAACAGCTAAACAGCTGTGCCGGAGATTAGGGGAGGTCACTGAAGTTCACTAAACTCACTGTCATGTTCATGAAACCAGTTTGAGACGACTTTAGGTTTGTGGCATGGAGCATTATCCTGGAAGTAGCCATTAGAATATGGGCCTGACTATGGGCCTGACTATTTTGACCCTACCATCTGCAGCCTCAGCAGAAATCCAGATCCATCAGACCAGGTTATGTTTTTCCAGTCTTCATCTGTCCAGTTTTGATGAACCTGTGTCCACTGCAGCCTCTTTACTGGCACATTCCCTATCCTTCCATTCCACTGAGAGATGGAGTGGGTGAATAAAGTTTACAGACTCCCCGGACCCACAAAATGGCTTTCTCACCTTCCACAATAAACTTTACAGACATGCTCAGGACGTCCCAAATGCCCTTCTCACCTCAAAAGTGTCAGAATCAACTTTAGCCAGATATGGAGCCACCTTTCTCCAAGCCAAAGAGGCCACAAGAGGCAGATGTCTTGTCATGATAATAACATTAACTGGAGACTGGAGACTACTTTCTGACCTTTTGGGGTCACACTGCCTGAAGAACTCAAGGAAAGGACTTGATAAGGAAATCAGGCTCAGGGAACAGAGATTAATGTATTATTCAACAAACTGAAGAATATGTTACAAAGGAAAGTCATCACTAATTAAATACTGATCTGAAACTCTCTCTCTCTCTCTCTCTCTCTCTCTCTGTCTCTCTCTCTAGAATGGTAGCCATACAGACCCCACACAGGCCTCGGCCTGCTCAGGACCCCTTACATTCAACTTCCTCTGGTACCGGTTTATATATCTATATCTCTATCTATCTATCTATCTCTCTCTCTCTCTCTCTCTCTCTATACATATATATATATATATATATATATATATATATATATATATATATATATATATATATATATATATATATGAGAGACCTAGAATGAGCATAACTACTTTTGCATTCATTGTTTGATCCAGATGGTTTTTATTCACATACAGTATTGGAAGGAATTTAATAAACCTCAGGGGAAGAATGTGACAGAGAGATACTGAACATTCAGACTTCTGATGAGTGTAATGTGGGAGAAATAAAGACAAGAGAACAGCGGTGCTTTTACATTTGTGAGGAGAATAAAAGTGAAATACCTTGGATTCATAGGATAACATATCTCTATCATCACGAAGCCACGTGGGAATGACAGATAACAGAGTTATTTTTGATTTATGACCCTCTGAATAACAATGTGTTTAAACATGTAAGGCGTGAATATACGTGTAGGTATATACTACTTTATGTAAGCTTTTACTAAAGTCTGTGCATTTTATGTGTTTTAAATGCCATATTCAAACCATATTTCTCTAGTCATTTAGGTGGTTGTTGTTATGTTTTGTTAATTAGTTTTACATTGGAAACTGATGCACCTACTATTAAGGGTGGATTTAAAATTTCACTTAAAGTTGCATTAATCACTAATAGTTTTGGCCACAAGGGGCAGAAACCCCCAGTAAAACAAGCCAAGACTCAGAGCCATGCACCAGATCTTTGAGTTGTAAAGTCACCATAGCTAACATGTTATTACCAAATCCAGCAGACATGAGGCCACATTAGCATTTATTTGGAGTTATGCTTCTGTGCACCAAGTGAAAGTCTGCTGAATATTCACAATCCTTTTGGTCTCCTTCAACTTCTGAGAAAATATCTGGTCTGAGAGATTCATTTATCTCTCATGTCATTATGGGACCAAACACATAGACAACATAAAAGGGCCATGATCTGCAAACCAGACTTCCAGCACCAAGTTAAACCTCCTTCCCCGACCACCAAGACAAGGTATCCTGGAAGCATTCAAACATCTGAATGCTGATCATTTCAACCAAGGACCTAAGGATGGCGGTGCTGGTCGGACTGCCAGTCCAACATGTTGGTCCAAAGAGAGATAATGTCTGAAACAAATTGCCAGGTTTCCCTGCAATTTGCTCTTGATGTTCATGGTCCCCTGGGGTCGAATGCTCAAGTTTTTTTCAGGGCCTCCCTGCCCTTCGTCTAGTTTCACCAGCAGCCCACATGGACACAAGGAATATGAGAATGTCAGAGTCTATTTGCCAAGTCCATTCATGCTCCCCATAGGATTATGTTTTATGTTATTATGACCCCATCACCTTAGTGCTCACTCAAAGAAGAACAACTGTCAATATGATGTTCATTCACGAATCATGCTCAGATGAATCAGTTGTCAATGAACAGCATGATGATAATTAATCTTTTCTCTCAGACAGAACCGCTGATTCATTAAACAGCATCTTTATTACATGTAAGGCTACATAGCTCTTCACTGCAGTCTAATCGAAAGCCAGAGGAGCTATTTTAGCTCGCTGACTCAAAATACTCTCGTCTTTAGTCACACATCAGAAACACACACATCAGATTTACTAGGCAACATGTGCATCATAAAAATGAATAGAAAATATCCTGTTCTTTTTTTTAAAGCTCATCATTTCAGCAGTGCATGGTTGTCAAACAAGAAAATTAGGTTTTTGCCTGGATTCATTATGCACACACATATTTTTTTTTCTTTTTGTGTGATGTGAGGATGCAAATCTTAACTGTTTAGCTCTGTAAATCTCTGTGTACATGGTGTGTACTACGTCTGCTTACTAAGTCCAGACCTGTTTAGACAGACACTATATTAGATTAGACACAAAAAATGTGTGATACAACATCAGCCTCAAAGTGGAGGCATTATTCATTTCCACTTAGCGAACACCCAGTAATATAGATGTAGACACTCAGGATCTCAATTTTATCAGACGGACACACACACACACATAAATACATAATAGCGCTGCTATGAGTAAGGTCGTTCACAGACACACACACACACACACACACACACACACACACACATACAAAGACATCATAAGATGCATCCAGAATCAGGTCTATTATCTTTGGAGCTTTGAATATTGGAGTTGTGGGAGAATGGGCTTTGCTGCGTCCGCCGTTCCAAGCCCACTCTTTGTTGCTTTGTTTGTTTTCATGAATTTTAATCAAAACATCTGTAAACAAAGAGCCGGCGGCCTGCATTAGGGTTGGCCTGTTCCCGGTGTTTCAGACTCCTGCATTGGCACTTTTTCTAGTCTTCCCGTTTAACGTGGCTGACCTTGAGAAAGAACATTTCCTCACACAGTATTACTGTCGGGCATCAGTGCGTCTGACACCTTATAGGGGGATCACAGTGATGATGATGATGATGGGAGATTCACTATCAGAGTATTAGTCCTGTGAAATAATAATTAATTTTACCAATTGTTTTCTGTATTGAAGTTGATGTCAGGTTTCACCCTGGGAGCCAGGGCGGCCTTATTGTTTATTTAGTGTTTCCTGTTTTATTTTGGTAATGCTTGAATTTCCTATTGTTCACGGTTCTTCCTCTCGTTTCAGGTGTCTTGACTTCCCTCTCCTCGTGTACTCCTCCCACCTCCTGATTACCCTTCCTCCCTTAATGTGTTTCACCTGTGTGTAATTGTCTCCCCGCCTCCGGATGTATTTAGTCCCCGTTCTCCCTGCACTCCTTGCCAGATTGTCTTGTGTGTTCCTAGTGTTTCTACCGAGCTTTCCAGCATTCCTTGTTGTGCTTGTTATACCGATTGTTTGACCTCTGCCTGGATTTTGGATTTCGAGCTTGCTTTCTCCCTGTTGTACCTCTGCTTTATTGGACTGACTTCACGTGTACCGAACTTGGACAGATTAAACCGTTTTCTGGTTATCACTAACTCTAATTCCGCGCCTGTGTCCACTTCACTACCTACCCAGCCCTGACAGTTGAAGTATTACAAGCCTCCTGACGGGTTTGTGCCATTTTAACCCTGCAGACCTGATGAATACGTTTAAAACCCTTTCGATGATTCTACAAATTCCAACTTTTTCTTCTAAAAATGGTTCCTATAATATTAAATGGCTTTGCCAAATGTATTTAGAGGCACACAGTAAATCCAATTACTATCACTGGTAGTGACAGAGTCTGCTACCAGTGGGTTCAGACTGCCTGCATGAAAACAAGAACTGGATTACATGCTACACTGTATTCACAGGAATACAGTGTAGCATGTAATCCAGTGTACTTTGCTCACATATATCAGCCTCACTAGTCATTGTTCACTCTCCTACAGCCATGTCAGAGCTGCATTAAGCTTCTGCTAATGCAAACAGAGCATCTTGCAGCTGCTGCTTCACGTCATAAAAGCACTCAAATGGCAAAACTTGACGTGGCTTTTATTGTGAAGCAGGCACAGGAAACGCAATGTGTTAGCAATGCTATCCTGAACATAAATCAGTGAAACAAAAAAATGGTCATTTTCTGTCATTCACTTGTGCCTCGTGCAGCATGAACTCAGACTGGAGCTTTCAACTAAGTTTGGCTGTGCTGTAAACAGACAAACTAGACAACTAAACTTGCTCCTCTGTTGTATGTTTGCCAAAGTAACAGTTCAAAGAGTGTTTGCCATTGAATTAAACTGCACTTGCTATCACCACGGTAACCACAGATGTAATTAAATCAACCTGAAATCTTAGGAATAACAACTTTAAAGACCCTGTACCATCATCATTCATAATGAACTTGGCAAGTATGAACTTGATAAAAACACACTTAAGCTGGAATTGCATTTCTCTCTTACTATTGAAAAGCATAATGCCTAAAAAATATTTTATGACTCATTGAATCTTCCAACCATTTAATTAAAATTCAGTCCTTGTACTTAAATAACAAATGTTTAAGTGCAGTCCTTGCACAGCTTCTGTACCCTCTTACACATTTGTAATTTCAAAATTCAAAACACAAAAACATAGTTAATGTTTATGCATGTATGGTGTATATGAAGAAATTCTAGTTTTTAAGGTCACTTAATTTATACTACGTGTCTGTTCATCTGCTTCCTTTTGTTGCTGTGACACTTAAATTTCCTGTGGGATCAATTAAAATGATCCTATCTTAAAATAAGTTGTTATTGCCTTCTAAAACTGCACACAGGAATGGTTTCTGATCTGACTCCCACATCAGCAGGACAACTGTTTTTATCAGTGCCCATGTTCATCCAGACATGATTCAAGATTTTTTTTTTTCTTCATCTGTTAACTTTCAGAGTAAACTGTGGTTAAGTTCATGCAAAGTAAAACGTGTTTGAGGTTAGAAAAAAAATATCATGGTCATGATTAGAATTAAATCAAGGCATTCTGCTTTGGCGGGAAGAGAAAATCATGGCAGGATCTTTAATCAAAGTGAAGTCAAGGAAAATCAAAGCGATCAGCCTTCAAATTCAGCGCACTGATTTGTGGCTCAGCTTCATCCTGACCAGCGCTCACATTCTGTCACACTCCAGCATCTGCTTTTCCACCTTTTTCGCATTTCAGTTGAAACTGTTACACACAGTGACCACAGCGACACATTCTGTCTTTTCAAATCAGAATCACTAAATGATAAATATAAATAAAGTGCAAACAAATTCAAATCATGTTTTCCTGCTCTTGTTGAAAAGACTTTTGTTCGCACCTCCTCTGGAGCACCTGGGATCCGTCTGTCATGTGTTCCATCAAATCCTGTCCACACTCATTGAACACGTCAAGACCAGTTTTCTGAAATATATAATGCAACTACTTTACTTTCTGTGCAATAGGCAGAAACGATAGTTTCCTAAGAGATGTCACATTCTCAAAGCTGAGCCCAGCTTCATTGACTATTTTGCTGTATTCACCTTATCTCCCTCCAGTGGAGAGTGCTCTGTGATTTGCCCACCTCACCAGCATGTGCTGTCAATGGAAAACTGCAAAAACCACCAAACTTAGATGCTTCCAACAGCTTTTAAAGAGCCGCGAGCCGCAAGAATATTAAAGCTGATTTCCATAACTGTCAGGTGAAATTCATTCTTCATCTCATGATGTTCTTCTCAAGACAGGCCCTCCAACTCCTTCCTACATCCAGCCTTCAGGAGTGTCTGACATTACCACCAGCAGACACACAGCATTCAGACATGTCATCTTGACAAAAAACCAACAGAGATTAACTGTCAACTAAACACGTCTTTTTTTTTTTGAGTAATTTGACTATTAATGCAGGACAAAAGAAAACGTCTGTTGCAAAATTTTTGCTCTAATTTCTTCATTTATCATTCAAACACAGCTTCTGGAAGAAGTGACTGAATTGAACTATTATTATGATTATTACTATTTTTTAAAAATTGTCTCAGTCTACCACAATAAAGAAAAAGAAATGAAGAATCTGCACTTTCTCTTCACGTTCTTTAAAGATGTGCTGCTTTAAGAAAGGGAACATAAATTGGAAATAGCTGCCTTTGTCTGAGACAGTCTCAAAGTTGTGTTGGCAGCTTTCCAACAATTATCTAGCGCAAAACAATCTGTGTGTTTGCTCCTCAATGTCAGACCAACAACAGAAGCTGTTTTCTTTGTGACCTTCGCAAACACAAAAGTTAAGAAATACAAGTTTGATGTTTTACAGTGGAAAGTAAAGATTGACTAAGTAAACATTTGTAATTGTGCTTCTTTTTTTTCCCCCAGTGATTGTTATTTTCCTCTAATCAATCTTAGAGACAAACTGTGTTATTGCAGCATAATTGTCTGAATGCATTTAGGTTTGTAGACACATCTGTTTGTCTCAAAGCAGAGATACATGAAACAAAAAATAGTGTTTTATACGCTTAATGTCACTGAGTAATACATCATAGCCACAGCCCACTGTATCGCCCTTCAGCACTTTTAGCCTCTTGCATTTTAATGATGCCAAATAGTATGAGGTGAAAATAAAAGAATAAAGGGCGGTTTCAACGTGTTAAATGAACACTAACAACTGAACACACACAGTAGAATACAATAAAATAATTCAATTCAGTTCAATTTTATTTATATAGCTCCTTCCACAATCACAATTGTCTCAAAGCGCTTTACAGAGACCCAGAGCCTGGACCCAGAGCCTGCCCCCAGAGCAAGCACTTAAGGCGACAGTGGCAAGGAAAAACTCCCTTTTGACAGGAAGAAACCTTGAGCAGAACCTGGCTCAGATGGGGATAGAAGTCAAGGAAATTGGAGGTGTCGTGTCCACATGCGAGTTGTATGGTGCTGGAGGAATCAAAGGCAAAGAAGTGCATCTGCTTTACTGAGACCAACGACAAAGTAACACAGGTCAATTTTTTTTTTTTTTCTTTTGAAGAATCTGAGTATGTTTTACACTCACAAGAATTTGACCTCTGCATTTAACCCCTCCATGAGCAGTGAATTCACATACACACGCACACTAGGAGCAGTGAGCAGTTACATCTGCCTTGCTCGAGGGCACTTGGATGTTCGTTCACTACACCCTATTTTATTTATTTATATATTTATTTATTTATTTCTGTTGGTCCAGGGAACCCTGTCCAACCTTTAGGCCATGGCTGCCCCCATATGGACAAAAGTCCAGCAGTGGATTTTTCTTTTCTTGGCTCTTATGTGTCTGGCTGATAAAAATCTACATGACCAAGGGAAGATATAAGAGGATGGTGGTGGCAGATATGAATCCTCTTAATTTTAAAGCTGTGCTAATATTTTGATATTAAGTAACATATTGGTAGTGGTCACACAAACAATACTCGTTAGCCGGACATGCTCATTGTTGGTCTTTCATGGGAGGGAGAGGAAAAACGTGAGGAAATCTTAGATTGATCGAAAGTATTTCTGAAAATGCTTGGTGTGATGGAGGGAGCGATATGTTTCCGTTCAGATTCAACAGAGTGAATGTCGGGCCAACATGTAGGTAATCTCCAGGAAGTGAATCACATGTTTTTCTTTGAAGGCAGATATACAGGCACCTCCATCAGCAGCCTCTTTCTTCAGGTATCTCCCTTAATGTGAAATAGTGATCACTACTTAAACCGCTCCTGCCAAAACCTGTTTTTTTTTTTTTTTTTTTATACCTGTGGCTTCACCTGCTTCATCTACAAAGGCCTCACTCTGTGTTTGATCAGTTCCTGATGAATTTTTTTTTTTTTTTTTTTACTAATGTTTTCTCACTGCATTCATGAAATCACACCAGGGCCTGTACATTAGATTAGGACTTCCGTCGTGATCAAATATGACTTTGATTAACGAAAAAGGATGTGAAATCAAGTGAAAATCAACTGTAAACACACGCACACACACACACACACACACACACACACACACACACACACACACACACACACACACACACACACAAGCAGCAGTTCTGGCAGTAAGTGAGCCGTGTGTGTATGTGCTGTCACACTGAGAAGCAGCAGGCGAATATTTTTCACTCAGAAGTAAATATTCACTTAGAGATAACATCATAAGCACCTTTCTCTCTCTCTCTCTCTCTCTCTCTCTCTCTCTCTGCCTGTTTCTCTCTTGCTCGTCCCTCTCTTTCTTCTCTCAGGGTAAATATGTATGTATATATCAATCTCTCTCTCTCCCTCTCTCTTTTGTTGTAGGTATACTCCACTGACTACACAACTCCATCGCTTATCTACACAGAGCAGGCTGCACAGTCAGTAGCTGTGTGAGTGTGTGTGTGTGTAGGTGTGTGTGAGTGCGTGTTTGTGTGTGTGCGGCAGGAACAGTGGATTTTTGGACAGCAGGGTCTGAACGAGGCTTTTTTCACGAGACAGACTCATCAATTACACACACACACACTCACACACACATTAAATGGTGTGGTGAGTGTATATTGTGGTGCTTACACCTCACAGAGGGGGACATTTTGGGGGGTCAGTTGAGATATGGCGCACGATGAGAGTTGAGTGGCTTGTCTTATAAAGCAGTGGCGCTAAACAGATTTTTATCAGCTACAATTTTCTGCTTGGTGCCACAACTTAAAGGGGAAGTCCACCAAAAAGAAAAAAAAATGGAGGAGGCTTTTGGTAGTTTCTCAGTTAGGGAATCACAGCAGCAGAACCTGTGGGGATATGTGTTTACATAGATCAACAAACGCAGCTCAGACAGTGCAAATATCTAAGCAGGTTTTTGAGCTGAAGACACTAAGTTAATCAAATTCTTTTGTTCATTTTTTTGTCATTTATTTGGTATCTTTAAATTCTCCTGACAGCCCTAACATATCAGTTAATGGCTCAAGTCTTACCAATGCACCGGATCTGGGTGTAAAGCACATATTGGATTTTGGACAGGTTTGTGATTCCCTTGAGTCATCCAAACAGACAGCATCAAAACTAAATGTCTACCTGTGGAGCCCCCCTCGAATAAGGCTCTTAAACCCTGACCTGCTCCAGCTGAGCTGCGAGTCAGTCTTCCCCTGCGGACATGCAGGCATGATGGGAGAGTTAGACAGACTTCAAGTCCGGGTCCGTTCAGGCCTCCATCCATATTATTTACATGGCCTTAAGCTGTAAAGATACAGGAACCCTACCAGCTGCCTTTCTGTAAGAGAGTGTGACCTCTGACCTCCCTGTGTTTCTCTGTGTCAAAGTATCATATTATTAATTATCTATTGAATCACAAGCTGATAAGAGAAAAGCAGATTTCCCATCGCTGGAAATATTGCTGAAGTTTCCCAGTGGACAAGTCATCAAGTCATCCAATCGTTCAGTCTGTGTCTTTTCCGTCCCAGCATGTGTTGGGTCACCAGTTTCTCACAGGGGCACAACACAAAAACAAACAGACACATTCTTGGCCCTGAGCTGGTGAAGTACCACTACCGAGCCACTGCACCAAATCTAAGTACTATTTTGGCAAATTTTTTGGAAACTGTTTTCACATCCTTGTTTGCCACAGAAAACTCTTCAGCCAGCGGAAGGGAGCTTGCCAAGTCAAAGAGGTTGCGATAAGCTATTTAAGAAGCCATTTATATTTCATTTCAATCAGAGCAAATCCACTCTAATTAAAAAAAATTCATTGTAAACTACTCAACCTTTGCGGGCGACTTCCCATTCCCAATAATCAGGTGAAGTCATTAATGAGCGACCGCTAGCGCTTAATTTCTCTCCTCACTAAGTCCACTCTCTCTCTCTTTTGCATTTTTATTTCCTTCGGTAAGAACAGAGCAATAAAACGATAAGGGAAGTTGCTGGGGCGAAAACCTTTAACACTTGGAGTAATTACTTCTCTTTGTGTCTTTCTTTTTAAATTAATTTTAATTACAGGCGTCAGCATTGCCTGTGAATGTCCACTTTCTGCTAATCTACAGTAATGTGACTGCTAATGAAGAGAGAATTGAATGTGTGGAGCCAAGTGGCCTTTGGCTTTGAGGAGCTCCCCTGCTGGCTCACTTTCACAGTGGTCAAGGATACGTGGTCAGGTTGACACACACACTCACACACGTGTGCAAACACACAGTAACATCTCTATAACATGGGGGATCAGGGGGATTTTTAATTTTTAATTGTTTGAAAATCATGTTTAGCTTTATTTAGTTTTATTTTATTATTTTTATTGCATACATTATTTCCATATCTATAACAGGAAGATAATCAGTTGTATATATTAGGCATTAGAAAATATGAATAAATGAATAAAACATCACTGATCAGGTTATGAAGAGATCACATTCACTTTCCCTGTATCATCATAAAACTCATCGCTCCAGTCTGGCCTTTGGTTCCTGTAGATTTTCTGTGGTGATTTAAAGAGAGGAGTGATTTTTGACATCTTTTCTGTTCCAGTCTTGTCTTACCTTTATAACTGCCTGTTATACTGTTTCACATTCAGAAAGCAGTCGGTCTGCAGTTCTGTCACCATAGCAACTTATTTCGAGTTCATACAGGATTGACTCATTGCAAAACACTTTCAACAACAGTTCGACTTTCTCACCTAAGGAAACAATTTTGACACCGTCTTCCTAAACTCAGAAGACGTGTATCCTTAAATAAAAAAAAAGGTTGAGGAGATGTTGCAGAGCTGGCTACACGTCTGCATCTTCATCTCTTTGAAGGAGGGTTTTAGGAGACAATGAGTGGAAGTTAAAGTGTAAAATGTGAGTAATTTGCAGAGATGTGGAAACTTTCACAGCGTTCAAACTAACTTAGGACTGGGTTATATCTGGGTTAGCCTGATCTACTCCCTGTGCTCCACCTGTGAAGGAGGGTCCTTCCTGACTACACCGAGGCACAGTGTTTTCATGTTTGTTGTCACATCATGATGTCTGACTAGAGGAATCACTCCAGTGCAGCGTGGGAGGATTTCCATTAACACCCTTTAAAACCTGAAATGAAACCTGACTCATCCTGCTCTCTGGATCTACTGATCCACCTTAAACTACTTCACAGGGCCAGGTTTAGTTACTGGTTAAATATAGTTTTAGGAGCATTAATACCAGTGAAATCCTGTTTAAAGCTTGCAAATGGCACACACATTGTTACTGTAAATTTCAGGTGATGATGAGTTCAAGGTCGAATTGGTTAGCTTTTGTGTAAAACTCAAGATCTCTGGAGGAATTCTACATGGATTAAAGCCAAGGTTTTTCTCACATATCACTCTTATACTCTGAAATGAAAATGCTGTTTTAATGATCAAATGTTTCCAAATTCCGTTCTGCTGCAGTAACCGCTGACTGAAGCCGCCGGGGAGTAACCAACAAGAGAAGTGGTAGCAGTCCCAGGTTTCCAGTGGGGTCAGTTGCGGCTGAATGTCACGGTACTCAGACGACTGAATGTGAGTCGAGCGTGGCTCAGGACTGATGGCCAGATTTGGCTAGGTTTATGAGGGCGTGGGCTGTATCAGTTCTAGCTAACAACACCCAGGCTACACTAACTTTGGTCCAGGGGCAGCCTGTGGTACTTTGGCTGATCTTTGGTCATTCATTGCACAACTGGCATGAATCTAGTAACCTTGTATGAGTGAGGCTGCTGTTGGTCCAAGACACTCTGGCTGGAAAGGCTTGTGCTAACAGTATTAATAGAAGCAACAACAGTAACAGTCACAGCTTAATGGCAGTGGAAGCACTAACAATTGTCCATTGTTAGTAGTTAGTTCACAAGCGTGAGGTGTACGTGACCATGATGAAACCTCTGTTCTTTTGTGCAGACATCTGCAGCTAAAATGTGCCATGAATCACACGTCAAAGCTGTCAATCATCGGCTGAACCTCTGCTGAATTTGGGGGGGGGGGATTAAAATATATAAATAAAAACAGCATTTTGTCAAGGGGTGGACTGTGATTGGCTGGCCACATCGCTGCAATGCAACACTGCAGGAAAAAATAGGTCATGGTTCTACTTTCCAGTCCCAAACAGCAAGTATGGTAAAAGTGTTCGAGCTTTGCAAGACAAAGCTGGATGCCAAGATTTTGAGTTTCAGATCAGTCAGTGACAATTTGCATTATGACTGTTGTGTATAATGCATATCAGCTGGCAAACGTCTGAGCGTGTGGGTCCTTCAGCTTTGTTTTTCGGTTTGTTCTAACAGTGTATGTAACCGTAACTAAAGAAGTGGTAAACTGGTGCTCTGCTGTAAACTCCAGAGCAGTTTGAGTAATATACAGATACCTGCCTATTGTGGAAATTCACAATGAAACACAGATTTAAATAAGAAGATGTGAAAGTGTGAAAATGCTGAAAATAAAAGTTAGAATGACACAAAACAGCACACGACGAAAGAGGAGATATCAGACAACTGTGTAAAAAGAAATCAGGTATCAGAGGCCTGCTTTGTGCATGATGTCTCTATCAGTGGATGTGAAGTGTTGTGGAGCAGATAAAGACGTCAGGAACAATTGAGGTGTGAGAGTGCTCAACATCCACTGAACAAGAAGTGGTTACAGAGCTCAACTATTACAAGTTATACTGTATTCTGGCCTTCAGCTCTTGTGGGTTGAATTGATTTTTTTAACTTCTGTGTCATTGAGGTAGCGTTTATTGTTTGTGCTGTTGATTTTTTTTTTCATATTCCAGGTATTTTGATGTTTTGCACAGATTTATTGAACATGATTTAAAAAAAAAAATAAAATGGATAAATTCTGAATAGGAGTATGGAAGGGGCTTTTCTGACAGATACAGACAACTGCAAAATATATTATTGCGTGGAAAAGAAAATTCGAAAGTGTGGCCTGAAGCGGTAGCATTTCAAGAATGTTTTCAGCAGCGGTGTGGCGTAATTTAACAAAATAAGAGGAAAAAAATTGCACAACACAACAAAATAGTTAAAAGAAACATGACGAGTCTGGCAGCTTGTACATAAAATGACTTTGATTTTATGTCCATGTTCACAGCAAGACCTCACGATGCTGCAACCAGCTGCTCCACCCTGTTTCCAACATCTGACACACACACACACACACACACACATTGTACTTACTGTAACAACACGCTCATACCTCCTTAATGGTTCATCTCGTTGCAGTCCTCCAATCCGCCATTTTGTGAGATCTCAGAACTGGAGCAAAAAATATCCTCTAAAATGTCTGCCATGCAGAATGAACTCAACAAAACCCAAAGCATACTCCACAGTGAAATTTATGAAAAAAAAAAAAAAAAAAGAAATAAAAAAAATGTTGAACTCCAATCCCTGGCTTATATTTAAGAAAGTTTCCTCCAATTTTTGGTCTTTTTTTTTTCATCTGCAGTTTAGTTCAGCTACTTTCTGTCTAGAGAATTTGTGTGGTGATTTTATCAGTTTTCCTTGGCGACTTGATGAGCTTTGTGAAAACTCATCCCTCGGGTAGCTGGGCGGTGGGCCCATAATAATGTCATCTCCACTCTCCCTCTCTCCTCCTCCGTCTTTTCAGAGATTTGTGTGTGTGATAGAGGCCTCAGTGAGAGACCAAGCGCTAACCTTTACTGCATTGGCTCACACTTAATCCCCTCACCCTGGGGTGACTGGCACACACACACACACACACACACACACACACACACACACACACACACACGTAGACACACACACAAACACACACAGCTTCTCTATTCCCTCCCTCTACATGCATCTCCCCACTGTTCCTCACACACTCACAGAATAACAAAGCACAGCAACGCACATATGAACACACCCTCACCAACTGCCGCATTCTGGAGACTCATCCAGCATCAGTGGGCATGTTTTGAAGAGCACTTTCAAAATAAAGTACATCACTTATCCAATCTCCCATTAGAGATCAATAGGGTGAACCAAATCATGCTTATATTTGCTGTAGACTGCATTTGTTTTCTTTTCATCTAATTTGGTGTGAATATCCCAACAGCCAAGCACATTACGTCAGCACATTACACACCCATAGAGAGTCAGTCCAGGAAGATCAGATGATAAGCGGTGAGAGGTGAACTTTGGGGTTGGGTGGTTGGGGCTCTACCTCTCTCTGCACCCACACTGTGTCGAAAATCAGTTCTTCATTCACAATTTCCCAACAAACACTGTGTCGTTTACTCTACAGTGAGCAGTAAATTGAGATTTCAGACGCTTATGAATCATCATGCTTTTCTAGGATCGATGACAATGTGGTGTAACTGTGGCACGACTGTTTGCAGAAACCATGACATGTTCACTGCTTCATTTTTGTTGCATTGACAGGATTTTCAAGTTTCTTTCTTTCTTTTTTTTTCAGGGTGCTCTCTAGTTCATACATGCACACATTCCTCACAGTGCCGTGTGTGGTAAACTGGGAGTGGTTTCTGAAGCAGCCTCAGAGAACCGGGATGATATTCAAATTCAGATATGCGTGTTAAGATGTAGGTGACGCTGCAAAGTCTCTGCTCCCTGTCAGATTTCCATCTGCAATGGAAATCAGACCTGGTGTGAAAAGGATCCATCTGTTTTTTCAACATTTGTACACATTCATGTTACGTCTGATCCGTTTCACTCATGAGCAAAAAAAAAAGTAATTTTTCTGTATGTTTGCTTGTTGTGTGCTTTATTCGTTGTATTATGTGTCTCACAGACTTGGTGTTGTCCCTGTGACGCTTTTAATTTTCATTTATTTATTTATTT
This sequence comes from Toxotes jaculatrix, assembly GCF_017976425.1. Classification (NCBI taxonomy): domain Eukaryota; kingdom Metazoa; phylum Chordata; class Actinopteri; family Toxotidae; genus Toxotes; species Toxotes jaculatrix. Next base: position 29,376,740 of record NC_054397.1, on the reverse strand, counting down.
TCCTGCACCTACACCCAAAGTAGAAAATACATTTTCTTCAACTTAATGTCAAACTCAAATTTGAACTTTATTAAATTTAAACTCAAATCTAAGCTTAAACTTAAAGGATGAAGTTCCCTCTGTTCTTGAATCAAGTCTCTTTCACAAATCAGCATAAACAACAAAATGCATGATGTCCTTCACGCTTAATGTAATGGATTACTGTTACTGTATGTAATTACTCTGTGTGTGTGTGTGTGTGTGTGATCATACACACACACAAGCTCAAACCCTATCCTTACACACACACATGAACTACACTCTCAGCCCTCTGTGGGTGACTCACACACCTGCACTCATACACATCTCAGAGGGTAGTAGTCATGACATTGTCTCTCACAAAACAACAATGCTATCCACTGCTGGAAGCTTGGACATGAATACACACACACTGGCTCACACACTCACGTAGTGCTTCACATGCATGCACACACACGCACACACTCCTTGATACTGTCAATAGGAGGGCGGATACGGCGGATAGGGAGCTGGACCCCTCTGTGGAGCTTTGGATTATGGGATAGCAGCATGATGCAAGAAAAAAAAAAGAGGGAGGTGTGAATGATGGAGGGGAGGAAGGAAGGACATGAAGGAGGAAGGAATCAAGGAGGAGAAAGAAGGAAGGATGGAAGGACAGAAAGAAGGAAAGGAGGAAGAACAGAAAGACAAAAGGAATGGAGGAAGAGGGAAGAACAGAAGGAGGAAAACAAGAAAGCATGGAATTGATTGAAGGGGGTTCAGCGAAGAAGAGAATGTGTGGAATAGAAGAAGAAAATTGAATAAAGGAATGATGAAAGAAGGAAGGAAGGAAGGAAGGAAGGAAGAAAAATGTTAAAAAGGGCAGAGAGAGGGGAAGGAAGAAAACAAATGCAGAGAAGAAAATAGAAGGGTAAAAAACAGGCGAAGGAGAGGAAGGAAATGAAGCATGGATGGAAAGAGGAGATGGACTGAAAAGAAAAAGGGAGGAATAAAAACAAATTGACTTACATTTGCTGTGTTCCACTCCTCCACTTCAGAGGTGACCGATTGAAAGATGGAGGAGGCTGTGGGGAAGGAGAGAGGTGGAGAGAGAGAAGAGTCAGCTCAGGTCACTTGCCTTTCAAGGATCATCATTTCATGGAAAATCATGAGAAATAAAATAAAATAAAATCAACCAGATACTCATCATGTGTTTTATTTTATTGTTAGTGTAATGATGAGATGGCGGTTGGACACAGAAAGGCAGAGAAGCAGAGAACGATGATTCAGAAGCTAAAGGGTTTGAAGAATGTGCTGGACAGCTTTAAAAACCACATTACAATGCAGCATTATGTGCGAGCTCATAACTCATTCTGTGTGTCTTGCCGTCAGTGACACATGTTGAAGTGTCCTCTCACTTCAAACACACACACAAAGCTCATAAATAAACAGTGACACTGTTTATCATCATAACCTCATGCTCTCCTAAGCATCGCACGCCGTGTATACATGCTTCTAAACTATACATGAGTCCATAATATGACACTGCATGTGTGTGTACATGTGTGTGTGTTTTTGTTGTACAGTAATGCAGAGACCTTCCTACCAAAGGCAGCTCTCTAGCGCCATCTACTGACCGGGGGCACTGAGGAAGACATACTGGGAAACTGAGCCCTCCCAGTCATGCCAGTTGGAGAAGGTAAGGTGGAATTTAAATCAGCAACATGAAGCATAGGTGTGGAAAAATAAAATAAATGCATATAAAGAAACGTTTTCTGGAAACAGGTTCAGCCGGTGAACATGAGGTCTGAGCGAGGGAGGGTGCAACAGAGATGTAGCAGGAGACAGGAGAGGAGGAGAAAGGAAGGAAGAAACGAGGTAAAGAGAGAGAAGAGAAAAATGTGACATTTACATGTCAAAAGTAAAAAGAAAGAAAGAAATAACTGGAAAATTATCATTAGTAATAGCTGATTACAATAAGAGGGCTATGGCAACTACATAAAAAAGACAAAGGATGTAAAAATATGTCACATTTACAAAATTATGAGTTCATTATTCAGTTTATTATTCATTGTAATATAAATTTCTATCAAGTGCATTCACTGGAACATGCATTTTAATTTACATAAATATACAAGTGTATGCAAATTCCAGCGGTGTCGCAGATTCCCTCTACAAATGGCTGGTATGGAAATGTAGTCCAGCATAAAGTTTACATATAAAGCCTCAAGAACAACTTACTTAAAAAAAAAAAAAAAAGTTATATTTGTTGTTTAGATGATGTAAATTTTTGAATAAATAGTTTCCAGTTCCAGTTAATTTTTTTCCTTCAAATTAGATTCATTACACCAAACTCTGCATGAACGATGCCGAAACACTGTTCAGGTTATCTGTTTCAGAAATAGTTTAAAGTAAAATGATTTTTTTTTTTTTTTTTATTGTTAATTCCCATTTTGACGTTCTCAGCTGAATTGTTTTCTTCTTCTTTTTTTACTACAAAGGTATCAGCTGGTAATAAAAATTCTAAGGGGAAACAGTGGAGTTTGGTGGTATTGGATGATCCAAATAATCAGAACAGTGGCAGTAAAAGTGTATTTTTTAAATAATTTGATTTCAAATAATATTTGAATAAATGAATAAAAAAAAAAAGAAATAAGAAAATCCTATCCCAGCAACTGATCATCTTCCTTCTTCAGGGTCATGTGAGGATAGAGTGTGTTCCAGCATGCAAAACTCTGCTACACACACTCACACACACACACACACATACACATTGCCACCCACAGTGTGAGCAATTCAGAATTTGCAGTTCACTGTGAGCTGACTGTCTTTGGTCTATGGGAGGAAACAGATCAGCCGATAACATGGAGACAACATGCACACGACTCTTAGTGAGAGCTACTGAAGGAAATCAAACCCAGAGCATCCTCAGTCTGATTCAGCCGTCTCTCTGTCTCTCTCTCACACACACACAAACACACACACACACTCCAGTCATACTGGAAATTCTTCTTCAACATTCACTTGTAATTCTTGAAACTCATCACGCTCGGTATTCACTCCTCGTACCTTGGAGGAGGAATCCCTCCTCTGTTTTAATGGAGGTTTGCTTCTTATCTGAATCCAGGGTCTAAGGATACAGGGTATCGTGTGTTGTACAGATTATAAAGCCCTCAGCGACAAATTTTAATTCTGTGTCGTATACATAAAATTGACTTTACTTAACTTTATCTCACTCTAATAATTATTATCGCTGCAAGCAGCAAAAGCAGCAAAGCGTCAACTGGTTTCTCGTCTCATTTAGATTTAAGTATGAACATTCTGTCATATCTATTTAAATTTAATTAAACTATTAGCAATACCTACTAAGCATGTTCATATTACCTCATGAGACGAAAGGATTATGATTTCCATCAATAGCAATAAATAGTATTTTTTTTAATGTAATTTCTGTCTGTGTACTTCAATGTCTAAAGGAAAACAGAAACAGTAATCGTCCTGATCTAAAAACACAGTCCCTCAAAGTGCTGCTCGCTACTGTAGAAAATGAAGTTTTAATTACTTTCACAGCTTTTGTGGAAATTTTAGATTTTGCAGCAAGTTGCGGTGAATGTCCTCAGCTGGCCCACATTTTAATGCTGTTTCGTGTGATTTCATTTCTTACATGCATCCATCAGTTTGATAAGAAGGAGTTTAGCTGGAATACCTCCCACAGACAGGCAGAGCAGCATCACAAATCAACAGACATGATCGAACCCTGAACCAGTTAGTGGTCTGCAGTTTATCATGATCCTTCCATCTTTACAAACAGATCAGTACCTGTAATTAAACGGAACTAAACTGTTTGTGTGAGTTCTACCCAGATAATGAATTACAACACATGTACATTTGTGTACTAACTGGCCAATAACTATAAAATTGCTGCCAGAAGAAAATCATCAGTTTTCCTGGTCTGGACAGAACAAAAAGCTGGCTGCATCTGTGTGAGCCCATCGTTTGTTGCCTGTCATCTGTTATCTGGATCTCCTTCAGCAGGATGAGAGAGAATCAAGCTGGTCATCAATCACCTGTCCAAGTCAAGACGACTGCAGGTACTGACAGAGGACAAGACGGAGACAACGCTGACAGGGAAAACTCTCAGCTGGAGTTTCAGCATGTTTCAACAAAAACAGATCTTTCCAGGGTTTAGGTGGACTTTGCAATGCAAGATGAGCAGAACTGTAAGTAAAGACACTAAAAGTGGAGCATGCTGTTCCTCATCAGCATTTCATTTACTGAGGTCAGTTAGCAGTGCTGAAATATTTAGCTAATGAAGAAAAAGAAAATGAAATTACTCAAATGCCAGTTTTGATAATTTACTAAGTCATTAAAATCACAAGTTCATTTCTCAGTGCTTCACAGATTTGCACATTTGCTGCTTTTCTCTGTTTTAAACTGTAAATGGAATATTTTTGTTCATCTTATACCTGTCAGGAAGGGGAGGGGCGCTAGGGACTAAGATCATATTTGCTGTGGTTTCACTCATACTTGCTGCATTTGTGCCTTTGCAAAAAACATAAAAGATAAAATAAATAGCACTGTCTCTTGCTGCCCTATCTTTGATATATTAAACTCTGGCATCTTTTTGAGAAGATTTTTTTTTAAATTATTATGTAGATTTTTGTTTTCCTGGAGAAACGTGTAATGGTGGTACGTGCTGGAAGCTGTTTTTCAGCTCTGAGCAGCGTCTGCAGAGCTTCCTGTCAGGTTGCATTCAGCCCCAACAACCATCACCGACCAGAGATTAGGTCGCTGTTGCTCGCTGCTACTCTAAAGCTTCCTCCTGTTAGCGTCGGGTAATAATTTAAGCTGAACAGTGTAACAGCGTTTGTATTAACTCAGATCTTCTCCCATTTGGATTTTGGCGGGTGGAGAGTGAGAGGACCTTAGTTGTGTGACAGAATAAGCAATTTGAATAAATTGTGGATGAGTTGTTACTGGCTGCTACTTTATACATAAAGAAAAGACATAAACAAAATAAACAGCAGATTAATTCTAATCATGTAAAGAACTGGCAGTCGCACCACTGCTGCTTCTAACTGCGCCAACACCTTCTTTGTAGAGGAAAACTCAGAGGATGCATAGACTTGAGATTTGGCAACTGACACCCCTAAACCCCACCAACCACCCCCCACCGCCACCCCCTCCTCCGCCTGCTGCTGCTGTAATTCCAGTCCTCCAGACTCTTCTCTTCCCACTAAGGGCCTCCCGTTGGCAGGTGACAGCTCAGTGGATGGGCCCCCTTAGCTAGCTATCCCAGATGTCCTAACAGGGAGTGGGTTCATGGGGGCTGAGGGTGGAGGAGGACGTGGTGGGGGAGTTGGGGGGGGGCGCGGTTCATACAGATACAAGGGGCAGAGTTGAGGGAGCTTCCCCTGCTCCCCTCAGCCCAACCCTGGCCTAATGGTGTGGAGCGAGCCCTCTTCACTCCTGCTGCTCTACAAGCATCAAAACTATGGACAGAGAGGCAGGAGTAGAGCCCTGTTCTCAGTTCCACTCTGCTAAACAGGTGCAGGCGTGCCGGGTGTGAGCCAAAAGAAAGTTTTCTAACACACATGCACATATATACACATATACACACACACAGGACTGCCACCTCTTGTCAAGCACATTGTGGAAGCACTGCATGAGTTTTGGTTCCTCGGAGGAAAACACTTTGTATTTGCAGAGTGTTTTATGTGTGTGTGTGTGTGTGTGTGTGAGTCCCTCAGAGCAGGACAAGGTTGCGATGACAGACATTTAATCCCTGTGGTTGTCTGGGTTTGAGCTTAAACAAGGAAGCAAGTCGAAGCGTAGTTGACCCCCTCTTACAAGTCTTTACCCGACTGGAACCGCTGTCAAATAAAAACCTCTGTCCAAGAAATACCACCGAGGAAGAAAGCCTCTGGCACCGGCTTTCCCTCCCCGCTGAGAGAAGTTTCTGAGAGGGAGCAGGGGGCTTAAAGTAGCGTTAGGCTGGAGCTGGGCTGATATTGGCCTTTGATAAAAAATCAGTTTGGGTCCAGGCGGCGTGGACCGTCTCTGATATGATGGAGGTTCCTGCCTGACCACAGATAGTCATTTCATTCTTATTATTTTTTATATCTGATGTCAGAACGAGAGAAAAAAAATAGAAATCATTCCTGTGTAGTGTGGGAGGCTTTTACTCCACATTCTGCTGTGAAACCTGCCTCATGCTGTTGGTACATCCACCAATCAGACCCTCTTCCCAGCCCGGTATCCCAGGAATTACATTCATATTGGATGATTCTCCGGCACCAGATTTACGTCCAGTGCCAATGTTCTGTCCCAGTGTAGAAAGTAGTGAGTCCTTTATGTAGAGAGGCGGAAAGTAAGGGTGTGAAAGTGGGGGCTGATGGATGGGCATGCAGCATATTTCACTTTCATGCAGTAGATCAAAGTTTGTCTGGAGTTATCACTTGCCAGCGTAACCAATATCTTTCCATATTACCTTCCAATCCGCCTTAAAAATGAGTAACTCATTTGGAGCTGAGTTTAGATGGTATTTGGTTTTAGAGGCTTTTCTACCCTCAGAATCAGATGGATAGAAAGCAGAGAATTCTTGCATGTCGCTGGAGATGATATGTAAAATATAAATCCATCACCTGCCAACTTTTTAAAAAAAAAAGTCCATGTCAGTCCAACCTGAGTCAAAACTACAGTGCTGAGCTGATGCTGGCAGTGCCAAAATTTTGAAAAGAATTTTAATAAACCAGTTAAAGGTTGAGGAAGAACCCAGCTAATATTGTCCGTTGATATTATGGTGAATAGATGCATATTCCCAAACAAGTTTTGTTTTTGTTTTTTTATTGTCTGTTGTTGACACACAGTAAACTCAGAGCTTTCAGGATACCTGGAGCTCTGAGGCAGTTATCAATTTTGCCTAGTTGGTAATAAAGTCCTGTACAATTCTGCAAATTGGTTTGTCAGCCACCAATCCTCCCCTCCCTCCTATTGTAACTGTCTGAGTGCTACTCTTCCTCAGTACAGAACAACACACAGGAGAGCAGACTGAAGCTGGACCTTTGTCCTGTTGTGGTTGTGATAACACTGCCACCTAGAGGCACACATGGGACAGTCACATCTGAGTGGGGGTGTTTTTGGAGGCAGCTTTCACCACATTGAGTAAAGTGCACCAATTATGGAATGAGTAACCCAAGGTGAAAATGAACTAAACAAGTTGTCATTAGGAAATGATGTCTATGCTGACATTTGGAAACTGCAGATTCAGCCAACAGAATATTTAGTACATATGAAGTTATCACTCTAACTAATACTTATTTGATCCCTGTGTGTGTGTGATGTTATTATATTGATGGAATAATAACAAGTTGTCAGTCATTCATTCAGAAATAATAAGGCAGGTTGGAAGCTCCCTTTATAAACTCCACTTCATTTAAACAGCGTGTACATTCTTCAGGGCCCCTCAGCTTTAGATTCAGGGAAGTGAAGCCACACTCCAGCTGAAGCAGCTAATAAACACTTATATTCAATAATGATTCATGCTCAGAGCAAAGCACTCTTAATTCACTCTTGACTGCAGATCACCCCCCTCCCCCTCCCCCCGCCTGCCTCCGTCTGCGTCTGTGGCCCTGTTCAGACTTGACATTAACATGCGTCTTGGGTGAACTGGTGAGGACGGCTCGTCAGTTCACACCTGGCATTAGAGTGCGTCTCCACATGCGCCTCAAGTGACGACTCCTGATCGGATCCCACCTCCTCACTCTGGATGGACACGTCCATCACAATTTCCGCATGCAAAGACAAAATGTGTTGTTGTTTTTAACCGCGGGAGGCAGCAGTGCACTTCCTGTGCCTAGTCTGCAGGAAAATAAATTCAAAACAGCACAGAGTGGGTCTGTTCCTCGGTGAGAGATGTTTGACACACTTGTATCATATCTCTAAGGGCTTTTTGCAAATTTTCAGACAGTGTGTTTCGTGTGTTTTCCATCCACAAGAATCCATTTTTCTGGTTGTTACACACTGCTGAAAGAACGTGGCCGCGAGCGGTCCCATGTCTTACGTCTTGGATGCCTTCACACCTGTACTTAGAGCTGTCCACTTGTGATCAGATCACCAGAGACACATGTTAATTTTAGGTCTGAACAGGGCCAGAGGCTCCATACATATTCCACCAGGTCACGTGACAGAGACATAATGGAGCCACGGAGTAGGAATGATTTGCTCCTGATAATCAACATGATTCCTCTCCTTCTCACTCTCTCTGTGTGTCTGAGCACTGTGTAATGACTCTGCTTAATTTCTCAGGGGAGAAACAGTAATAAGTGATCATTGACAAAAGGATTTCTATGGAGACGTTCACATTATCTTTGCTTGGCCGCCTGGCTCAGCGCATCTGTCTGCCTCTGTGTGTGTGTGTGTGTGTGTGTGTGTGTGTGTGTGTTTCCTGACTGTTTTAACAGCCAGTATAATCTCTGTGTGATGTATACCTGTGTGTACATTTTCAGTGTAAACTGAGGTGGCAAATAATGCACAGTTAGCATATGTTAACATCACTGGATTATCAGTGTAGGAGGGTTGAGTTAGAGATGAGATCAACCATATATATATATATATGGATTTACTAAAAAAAAAAATACAACAAAAACAAAAAAGGGGGCCATAATAAGTCTCTGGGCCATATTGCATAATTAAAGATAAATTTAAAAAATCCATGCTGTGCATGCAGAGGGAAATTTGTTGTGTTCAGTGTCACTGAAAAAAAAATGAGAAAGCTGTGATACATTTCTGAAAAGCTCCCTGGTCTTTTTATGCACACACTGACTTCAGCTGGTCAGTTCCCTGCTTCTGTCAGGTCATGAAAGGTGCCAGACTTTACTCGAATATTACTGAGAGCAGAGCAGAGTTTGGTCCTGACAGCAGCAGCCTGGGGGAGATTGGATACCTTTTATAGCCTGTCACTGGCACTGACTTTGACCCGTAGCACAGTCTAAGTAAGTCTGACCTTCACCTTACATTAAATAACTACAAAAACACAATAAATGCCACACTTTAGTCGTGGAAGGTCTGACTGGACCTATCTCTAACTCCACCCCAAAAGACTGCTGCTGCTCCCTCAGCATGTCCTTTGCTCTCTGAGGAACTGTTCACGGATCTCAAATGTTCAGTGACTGTCTTGAAGCTCCTCCTTCTCACGTCTATATGCTTCTTTTATTTCTTTCTCCATCTGCTAGTCTCTGGCAGATTGAGACCAGATGAGAGAACTGACCAGCTGCTATGGCACCCTGGTCGACACCTGGCCCTTTCTGGTATAAGTATAAATCTACACTGTAAAGCAGGCCCCAGCTTCCTGACTCCTGTTAAAATGACCATTCAGTGGCTGTGCTAATGATGCAGGTGGTTTGAACACAGGTGAGGTGCAGACCTTCTTTTTCTTTTTCTTTTTTTTCCCCCAAAATCAGCACATTGTCCTAAAAAATTGATGTATCTATAGAACTAAACTGCAGCATCAAATACGTTTTGTATTGCAGTGACAACAGCATCAATAAGCTTTTTTTGGGGTTTTTTTTTTTGGTTCTGTTTAGACTCTTGGTTCAGGTCAGAGAAAGATCCTGGCCTGGTTTCATACAGAAAAAAGTTCACACAAGCAAAAGAAAAAAATTCCCTCATCTTAGCCAAAATGCGAGTCATTTAACTATTTAAACCACAAACCTGTAGGTAGCAGATCAGAAACCAGTGGAATGAATTCTGAATGAATTCTTTTTTGAAGCTGTGCCAGGCTCAGGCTCATAGACGGCAGCTTTGAGGCACTTGAAACTGAATGTTGTACTTATTCTGAAAAGCTTCTCCTTCACTTAGTGTGGCTGGAATTTCACCTTGTAACACAACTTTCTAGTGTGACAAGAAGGAGCAGTGAACTATGATATATATATATATATATATATAGATAGATAGATAGATAGATAGATATATAGATAGATAGATATAGATAGATAGATAGATATATAGATATATATGCAATGAAGAAAAAATGGGCCTATTAATTTTTTTTGTGTGAAATGTGAAAAATGTGAAATGTATTTCACATGTGATAGAAGAGACATGATAGCTTGCTGTGTAATATTAATGTAGTTTCTTTAATGTAGACATGAATAGATATATTACAAGTCTCATTAAAGCTCAAAGAGTCCTCCAGCCAACCTTGTCCCTACAAGGGACTCTGATACGACACCCAGGTGCATTCCCTCTATCAGCTCCCCTACAGCAGCAGGAGATGCCACAGATACACTTTAAAAAATCTGTGTTACAGTGATTTTGCATACCAAAGATCATACCAGCTTAAAGAGCAGTAGGACCAGAAGGGGTGTTCACATGTTGATTGACAGCTACACCCCCCACCACCCCCCAACTTTGGTCTTCTCTGACTGGTTAGAAGGACAAGGCTCACTCCAAAACTTTAGAGGGGAATGTCTCTTCCCTGATCAGTGAGCCTTTGACAGCTCCTCTCTACATTAAGATCTTTTTTAGAGCATATTTCAGAAAAAAGTTACACACTGTAGCTTTAAGTATGAAGAGTAAGTATACACAGGGGATTTCCACACACGAGTAAGGAAAGAGCAAGATTTACAGACCCAACCAGAGGAATAGGTGTGAAGAAAATGTGTATTAACCAGTATCAACCAGCTGAAAACAGAAAGAGCCTATACTACTGAGGTGTATGTGATTGTCTGGGAGAAGGGGTTACATGTGATTAATAAATTACATGCAGAATTAATAATAAGCACAGAACGTGAAGGTTGCAAATAATTTTTTTTGTCAGTTGCCGTGTCAGGATTTCTGATTTCACCTCATAAACAGCTGGTTAACATTCGACACCTGCATTACAGCTCAAAAGGAAGCTGATGTGTTGCCACAGCAACGCAGGATGCTGAGTGAGAGCATGTTAAACGCCATGCAACAAACAAATCTTTCAGTCACAGCTGACAGAAAAAAAGCTCTGTCAGGTGCCAGAAATAAATTACTGAGTTGAAAATGTCATTCACATTCAAGATTCAGATTCAAGATTCACAACATGTAACATTTATTAGGAAGCAGGGAATTGAAAGTTATTTGTTTTAGGATGGGACTTTATTTTATTAAACCGGTAGTTGTTTTGCGTCAAAATATCCATCTGTAATGACTACATTATTATTAAACTTTTATTGTATTAAACCTCATATCAAGCAGTGAAGGTCTCTATAAGTCTGTCAAATGGATATTTTACATGAATATCACGCTTGTAATCTCTTTTAAATGCCATTGTTTCTATATTGGACCTATTCTAAATTTTCTATACATTTGTTTATTTTCTTATTTCCAAGTTTAAACATAATCACTCTCATTACACCAAACATCACATAACAGAGAGCAGGGTTCATGATTAAAGTATAGTCCAGACAAAAACCCTAAAAACCCCAATAAGACCTTCAGTGAAAGACTTTGTCTCCCTGTGGGTTCTGTGCCTTCTTAAGACGTCCTGTGCCTCTGTGAGAGTAGAGGCTCTGATTGCTGATACGTTAATCTACAATCATTTCTCCTTTGATGCTTTTGGGAAAAACGTCTTAAGCTTAAGAAATGGATTGTAAAATGGATTATAGAACCATTTCAGACTTTGGGGAATCAGGCCCCGAACAGTTAAAGCACTAAAAAGAAAGAGCAAGTCTGACATGCACTTCAGCAAACCTGAGGGGATGAACTTCAGGTAAACACCTATGTTCCCTTTTGAAGGAGTCATGCTGCGTTTGTTCCTGTGACATTTTTAGAAGGACTGAAGGAGGCCGCTTAAGTTTTTTTTTTTTTTTTTTTTTTTTTCTGAAGGACTTTTTAGGGGATCTGTCACAGACATGAATGACTGAGCCCCTTCAGTCCACAGCATCACTACGCAAAGAGGCTCTGGATTAAGGGGCCCCCACATCCCTTTGAGCACCTGGGCCTGAGCAGGCCGGTATGTTTGGTAATCCATCCATGTGTCTGGCTTGTTAGAACACTGTTAAGTGCTCAAGCACTCAATTTGCAAACTTCCTCTGCTGCTGAGGGATATTTATTATTATAGTTTGCTTTTTTTGTGGTTAATAACTACTAACAATGAAAAAGAAGAAAAATAACACCAGCCACCAACATGATCTAATTTTTTCCATCTCTGACAGTCATTCACTCTCAGGCATCACACACATTTTCACTGGAGTGTGATAATGACCAAAGTATTAAAGCAGTGAAGTGTGATGTGTCTCAACCTGAGATCGTCATACATGTCTGAGAAAAGATGTTTCAGTGGTGGATAATGCATTGTGTCAGAACCTGTTTAATTCACAAATCACAACTAACACACACACACACAAGCAAATTTAATCATTGCCACACCATTACACAAATAAACTGTCTTGTCTGTAATCCTTCTCTGACACATACATTGCTATACAATATCTCCTTGCCTGATTAAAACTAATTAACACTCACGTTGTTGATGCTGACATCAATGATGTTGAAGCATTAGAGTCACTGTTCTGTTCTTCAGGTTTGATTTTCCCACCACAGAACTCACAGTGCAACATTATTCAGTAGCAAAAACCTCATATTGTACATTTTTTTTAGACTCTGTCATTCGCACATAAATGCAACCAAAAATTATAGTTCTTGTCACTGTAACAAGTATAATAACAGTCACAACACATTACAAGCAAGTTTGAAGTCTGTGTAAGTTGATTTATATAACGCATTTATTCAAAATGAATACTATCTTTGTTCAAGAACATGATTTACTGATTTTACGTTATGCTTTCCCTCCAAATCCTGCCCTAGCACTCAAATAGTGCCTGCTCACAAGTGAATTATCTCTATTTCTGTTCAGAACTCGACGTTGGCGTACTGCTGCTCGCACACATAACCCATGCTCCGGCTTAAGTCCTTCATCCTGCATTCAGGTTGATTCTGTGCTCTCCTGCATTTGCTGAGCCTCTGCTCAAAGCTGGATCCCTGCATTCAGATATATTGTTGCTTGCACAGATTTCTTTTGCTCCAGCCTAAGCCTTCTCTCCTTGTGCTCAGGCAGCTTCTGTGCACTCTCGCTTTTTTTTTTGGTGAAATAACCCTGTCAAAATTCTCCAGCCAATAGAGCGACAGGTACAGCGCTGGCCAATGAAATTATCACCACCGCCTTGCGGGCACATTCGCTTTACTTCTCAGAGCATACCTTACGGGTGGATACTCTCTCTTTAATAGGGTCAGGTTCATCCATTCCAGCTTTCCAGGTCTTTATTATATGTGGTTCAGTTAATATATAAACCACTTTTTTTTTTTTTTTTTTTTGGCTCTTGAACAAAGATAGGAGTAATCCCCCATAATGGAAAGCAATGTCATGGAAAGGGTAAGGAGAAGAAAAAAACAATCTACCAAGCAAGCGTTGGAAAAGACTGGGCCGTACGGTGATGAATATGGACTTACAGGCCTAAATCATGCAAAGATCGCCTCAGATGCCTGCTGTCTCTTTGTTTTGGATCCATTTTTTGGCTGGAAAGTGAATTTCATTGTTTTTATGTTTATCACAGCTACTCTTTTTTTTTTTAAATACACTAAGCAGGATGCCAGTGTATGAGAGAAACTAGCTGTACAAGCTGTGAATATACCAGAAGAGACAATTATTATTATTATTATTTATTATTTTTTAATGTTAATGTGGAGCTGCACAAAGGACGCTGAGAATCAAAACTTCAGTTTGGTATAATCCTCTCAGTCGGTGGTTTTAATCATCTCTGATGATCTGTTGTACAGTTTGTACAGAGCTCCAAACAAACTGACTTTAAGGGTAAAAGCAGCAGTTCGCGTCAGTATCACTCACATCATAATTAGCTCATACCTCTTTGTTACTACATCACATTGACAGCTTTAATCACTAACCTACACCCTACCATATTCAACCATCACCAACCCCCACCCACCTACCTCCCACCTGTCCATACCCACCCCCAGAGAAATCATGCTATCTGACATCTCCCACAGGTTAGCTGCTATGGCTATTATTAAGTGATGGATTAAACCAAATTTGGAATGGGGGGGGGACTGGCAGGGTCTCGCTTTGGCCATGGGGAAGATTTAAGCTTCAGATGGACCTTCATTACTGGCAGCAGTGTCATAATTACTATTACTATGTGTGAGTGTGTATTAGTGTAATAGAGCGACAAAATATTACTGCCATTCTGAGGGTAGGAAATGAAGCTAAAAATTACTCGTCGCTTTAAAAGAGCAAATTAAACTCTGCCTTCTAACTCCATTATGACTGTCTACTGTCCTGCTGCTGCAGGGGTCTGTATTTCTGCTTCTGGGAATGATTCAGTACGTATCCAGATTGACAGCTCAACACACCCAGGATACATTTTAAGCAGCAAGTAATTTGATGTGATCTGATTAAAGCCTGTCTCAAAGCAATAAAATACAACCTATCCAGTTCTAAGTAAGAGACAGACTGTGCTTTAAAGTGATCACCGGCACTTTTTCAGTTACTACTACTATGACATCCTTTTGAGGACAGCCTTACAGAGGTTCTGGTGAATGTAGAATGTGAGGAACATTTTGGAAAGTTTTGGAAGAAGGAACAGTCTGACTCATAAAATGTATCATAAAGTATGTCTACATTTGCAACTTATAAAAAAAAAGGAGTCATTTAACATGAACATCTGTGACTCATATTCATGGGTCTGCAAAGGTTTCTTGTTGAGTCCTGTCTTGTGGTTTGCTACCATTGATGCCTGCCTGCTAACTCTTACAGTGACAACAGCTTCTCCCGCATACCCAGGTTTTATATGTCACCAAACTAACTGGGAGCCATACAAATGAAAGCATTACAACCCTAAATAGCGTTAAAATCTCACTTGAATGCTGTGTGATGAGGTTTAGTTTTATGCAGTGTAAATAGTGACTGACTGACATGTTCTGCCCTCAGGCTTACTGCACCTCTGTGCACTTGCTGCTAAGACCGTTCAGCACTCAACTTGACTTGTCTGATAGTGATACCAGCACTCATACATACTTGTTGCCCTTGAAACTTCCACTACATCCCGAACTTCAGCCTGTAAACCAAGGAATGCCAGAGAATGCTGAGGAGACCACCCGGGAGCTTTGGATTTTCTCTGATTCGTTCATGCACTGGCGTCAGACTGTAGACTAAGAGCCTGTCAGCCTGTGGATATTATTCCTGATCCCTGCTGCCTGTGGACGAAAGAGAGACTCACTGCTGCAGTTTGGTTAAGCTACACAACTAACGTCTAACAAACGTGACGATTCTAAGTGTTGCATATCTTGGTGTGTTACCGTTGTTAAGTGGACAAGTGTGACATCATCTGCATACATGAGAGCTCACCAGATAAACAAAACCTGGACCCGCTCAAATAAAAATCTATCCGGCTTCTACTGGTCAAAAACTCAGAGAAGCTTTTAATGCATTTTCTGCACTGATGTTTGAGATTTTACCACATAAAATGGAAGTAAAGAGTTAAAAATTAAAACAAAGACCAGTCCAAAAAAAAAAAAAGTCCTTAGCACAGATAACTATATAACATTTTTAGTAGGCTAATACACAGCAGAAGAAAGAAACTGATGAATTTCAGCCCGAGGCTTTCTTCAGTGTTTGTAACATTGCAAAAAGCTGGCATTTAACCCAGACCAGCTCTTTTCATTAGAGGGTTTTTTCAGGTCTGGTATAACTGGCTGAACCATGAGCTCTCATTTTCTCTGTCTTGTTTCTCTCCATTGTCTCTGACAATACCTAACCTAAAGAAGAAGCTGCAGGTTTCTCTCTCTCTCTCTCTCTCTCTCTCTCTCACACACACACGCACACACACACATACAAGAACTCACTCACTCTCTGTAGTGAGTGACCCAGTCTGGGCTGACTTTCCACTCCTCTAATGCTCTTTAAATGGGCTGCAGGGCAGCTGGAGTCTTGTATGGCTTCATGGGCTGCCATCACGAGCAAAGAGCAAAACCAGAGGGCAGGACAAGACATTACCTCTCCAGGTTTCACCCCAGCTCTCATTTCTCTTTCTGTCTCTCTAAGTTACTCATGTAATTTACGCTGTTATGTAGTTGAAATTTAATGAGACGGGGGGGTGGGGGGGGGGGGGGGGTGTTATTCTTATCAGAAGAGGTCCAGGCACCACAGGTGCTGGAAGCCCATTATTCTACTAAAACAGCCTGTTAGCCATTATGTTTCTGCCTTCAGTGGTTTATTCCTTACTTGCCCTTTTGGACGTTTGTCTGAATGGACTGCTGTTTCATTGCTCACACAACCCATCATCAGGCCACCCTCCAGGTTTGGACACTACATGTAGGTTTTGCTTCAGGCAGGAAGAAAACATTTCCATCATGTAGCCTACAATACATACCTATTTGTTTGTTTGTTTGTTTTGTTTTTTTGACATGATATTAAAGATGAGTTGGTTCAGCTCTGTGATGCGTTTGGAGGCTTTGGTTTGTGGTGCAGTTGATGTTTTTCCCACTGCTGAGAAACTTAAATGCATAAATAAACTTACCTAGACTTAGTCTTAGGTGTAATTACCATTGATATTATCTACGTGTGCCTAACAAGCTAGCAAGCCTGGACATACTTTGCAGCAACAGTAGCAGAAGGTGTAAAATCTTGTCTGGACCGTATTTGTTCAATTTACTCCTTCTGCATTACCCTTCACTGGTGTTTTTTCCATTCACCAGTGTGCTACACTGGCAAATGTAGCTAAACTACATGCAAATATCTGTTTCTTTAAAAAAAAAAATTGGCAGTGATGCGCAAACAAAGCTACTCTGGAATTAGTTCAAACTGTGCTAGAAGCTTGGCGAAGATGTGAATGGTTGCAGATAGTGCAGTAGCTGCCAATGGTTGTTGGTTTGTGACATTCTCGGACCACTTTGGTATCTCAGAGACTTGCTGTGCACCCCAGTGCCCAGAGAGGCAAAGTAGAGGGTGTGGCAACATGAATCAAGTGGCACATTGCAATCTTGGTTGCAAGGATGGATCTGTTTTCCATAGCACCTTGATCATTTCATTTGGTGAAATTGCACCCATGTATTCATGTTTTTCTCAGCTTTTCATGCATATTTTACATTTTTCAACCAGCTGACATGAATGTCACGCAGCGAGAATGAAGATCAATGAGTGATTATTACCAGCTCTGTTATCCATGACAGTCAGTAGGTAGTCTATATGTATGGCCTTTCCTTCCTTCCTACTCTGGTGACTCACTCTATATAGACATGTCAAGGCAGCTGTTATCTATTCCATCTACAGTCTCTGACAGTAGTGATGATACTCGCTGTCAAGTCGCGATAAAGCAAGGCAGATTCACTGATTAAATTCTCCACAACCAGCACCAGACTGTTGCAAAGCAACCACAGAACCACAGTACAGCCTGTCTTTTGCTCTCAAACAGACTCAGTACTTTGTAGCACTGATTCAACAAGATGCTGGAAACCTTCCTCTGAGATTCTGCTCCATGTTGACATCATTTTTGCAGATTTGTCAGCTGCACATTCAAGCTGTCAATCTCCTGTTCTACTAGTTCCCAAGGTGTTCTACTGGATTCAGGTCTGGGAAGGACACTGAAGTTCACTGAACTCACTGTCATGTTCATGAAACCAGTTTGAGACGACTTTAGCTTTGTGACATGGAACATTTTCCTGCTGGAAGTAGCCATTAGAAGATGGTGAACTGTGGCCATAAAGGGATGAACATGGTCAGTAACAATACTCTGATAGACTGTGACATTCAGACCATGACTGATTGGTATTAAGGCCCAAAGTGAACCAAGAAAACATTCCCCACACCATCACACCACCACCACCAGCCTGGACTGTTGACACAAGGCAGGTTGGGGCCATGGATTCATGCTGTTGGCTCCAAACTCTGATACTATCATCTGCAACCTCAAATCCAGATCCATCAGACCAGGCTACGTTTTTCCAGTCTTCACTGGAGTTAGCGTAGCCTTTTGTCAGCTTCAACCAGCCTGACCTCTGACCTCTCTCATCAACAAGGTGTTTCCATCCTCAGAGCTGCTGCTTTACTGGTTGGTTTTTGTTTTTGACTCCGTTCTGAGTTAAACTCCACAGTCAAACATGAACTCACAATCCTGACCTGTATCCGCAGGATTTTATATTTTACACTGCTGCCACATGATTGGCTGATTGGATAATTGCATGAATAAGTAGGTGTACAGGTGTTCCTAACAAAGTGGTTGGTCGTTGTATGTGCCAGGTTTTGACAAGGAATAAATATGTGGAATAAAATACAGGATGTTTGTTCTGCTGCATCAGTTTAGATTCATTTTCATTTTTTAACTGTCTCTTGTCTTTGCACAGTTTTAGTTAAACAATAATCATAACTGAGTTCAGCCCAAATCTTTGATTATAATTATGTTTCTTCAGAATAAGATGTGCAGACTTGTGTTGGCTGTTTTGCTATTTTCTTGCTCTTTGTCATATGTTCTTAAATTTGTGTTACTATCCTCATTGCTCCCATTACTTTTACATTTTTAATACTGCCAGGGCATCAATGACAACTTTCCACATCAGCATCATTAATTCCATCCCATCTCATTTCAACTCATATTATCTTCTCTTTCTTTTTTTTCCCAAACCCCTTTACATTCATCCATCAACCATCCATCCATCTATCCATCCCTTCATCCTTCCCTCAAAGTGGTGCCAGGGGTCATGGTAATAAAATCCAGGACTCATGTAATTATTATTTCATATATTCCCATTTAAATGCTAATGGAGCTGGTAATTATTAGATATACAAAACACACACCCATGTACACATAAATGGGTATGAAAGCCAATACATCTACAGTACACACCCACAAATAGATGGACAACTACATGAATACACACGGGCACACACACACACACACACACACACACACACACAACCTATTAATAATAAGATGAAATTCCCTAATTATAATGAAGTCTGTGATAGCTGACTAGCCCTCCCAGTCATTAGTGTGAACGCATTTCCCTTATGTAATTATGAACATATTTCAACCCTGTGATTAAAAGATGATTCCTGATTTTTTCTTCTTTTTCTTAAGATAATGAGGCTAAAGAACATAGTCCCAAGGCTTTTACTTTGACGGTCACTGCCAGAACTTTATCTGATTGGTACCAGCTCGGATGTACCTCTAGGTTCATTGACCCATCATGTGTGAGTGTGTGTGTATCACTGTCTAACATAAGAGCTCCCATGGTTGTGAAGTACATTAGTACTACCAGCCTGACAAATCCTCCAGGGCTCAAGAAGCTCATCACCAGTGCCCAGATGTGCTTCAGGCTGCCGATATCTAAGTCACAGGCACTTAGGGGGAGAGTGAAGGGGGAGAGGGGGGCTGACAATTTTGGTTCCTTCCTAGGAGGCACTGCACTTCCATCCATCACACAAAGAAGCCTGTCAGAAGCCTTGATAAGACTTCAGATTGTACCTTGAAGGACATGAGACAGTTATCCAGGAAGTAGCAGTATCTTTGGTGCAGCATTCAACTCTTCTGCCTACAGGAGTCTTTGGAGGCATGAAAGCACAGAAATGGTAATGGTGTGGAGATTCTTAACTGATAATTGAGGTATTAGCTGAGAAAAGAATTAAACAGACTCTCTTAATTAGGCCTGAACTAATAATAAGCAAACAAACTGAACTTCAAATGCAGTTTCATGAACCTACAGTAAGGGTGTAATATTGGTTTGCAGCTTCATAAACATGTAAAGACATACAAATCATCTGTAACTGG